>NC_090233.1:15314339-15619339 GCF_024489055.1 Chanodichthys erythropterus | reverse complement strand
TTTTGAAAGTAACTGGTGTGCAAACTATAGAACAGCCTTTTATTCACTGTCCTTAAGGCTCTGTGACCAAATACTACATGAATATCCTGAAACTAAAAATCTCTGGATCATAAATAAGATAAAAGGACATGCTAGCTTAGATGATGGACACTGGGAAAGTCTATATGAGGTCATGTGATCATTGGTGAGTTTGAAACAAAACATTAGTAAGTGTTTGTGATTTGTTATAAAACAGTATGACTTTTTTTCAGAACACAAAAGAAAATAAAAAATAATAATAATTATAAAGAAAGGTCTGTTCTGTCTTCTGGTTTGTATTTCCACAGCATGATGTGAAGATCTTACGGATTTATGAATGAACCGCTCGTTTTAAAATCTACTAATGTTTGTTCTGACATGCGCTTCAGACATTACAATGCTCATGATAACTTTCATTAACTCTACAATGAGTAAATCCACTAATTACACCAGCTAATTACTCTTTGACAGCTATAGAAATATACAGATCTTCCACAAAATCTGAAGTTCAGAATCATGAAGATGTCTGCGCTCGTTTCTCTGGCGAATAAGCTCTGAATTAAATGTGGAATTTTGAAGTAAAATAATTTTTTCTTAATAGTAAAATATAATGAAAAATAGCCTAAATTTTAAAAATAATTCATGTGAAATAGTAAAATAATCTGTTTTATTTATAACTTTTTTACAGAAATAGCATGAATGACGGTGTGACAGACATTTACAGTGACACTATCAGGACATGAACCTTAAAAACAAGATGAATAAATAAACGGACAGATCTGTTTGATGAAGGTTCATGATGAATGTTATATTCTTCCGTGAATGAGCGGGATGAGAGTGATTATGCTGGAGCCTGCATCTGGCTGAATGAATATTTAATTGCCTTAATTTACTAATTAGCAGATTATATGAGGATCACAGAGAGACTCCAGCAGTTCTCCATTCACCTCCTGCCTCTTCCTCTCTTCTATTATCTTCCGTTTTCTCTCAGTCTCAGGCTGACATCTGTCAGTCCATATCTCTCTCTCTCTCTCCCTCTCTCCCTCTCTCTCTCTCTCTCCCTCTCTCTCTCTCCCCTCCTCCACCGCCTGCAGATATCCGTCCGCTCCGTTAAGATGCTTTTACAGACGATTATTGTCCTTGTTCATGGGATCAAATCTGTTTGGCACAAAAAAGCTCTGATCTGGTTTATTGCTGTAGCATATTTTACAGCCATAAATACAAGTTGGGGTTAGTGAATTAGAATTAGAAATGTACAAGAATAATGGAAATGATATTTTAATATGCCTATTTTTTTTAGTTGTCATTAAATCGTTATACACTAATGATTCATGATTCATTCCTCCTGACCACCTGAAGTGTTTAAAACAAATCCTTAAATCTTCCAGTATCAGGACTCTCGTGGTCCGTGATATACGTCACATAGATTTATTTTTATTTATAGATAGTGTGGGATTAGGTTCCACTGGTAACATTGTTGCTTTTTTGCTTTTTATGTTTCCCAGTTCTAATCTGCCACATATAACTGATGTTAATAAAACAAAATGTAATTCTTTGGATGTATATTAATAGAGGGGGTTATATTTGTTAGCATTCTTCTATTTGACTTGCTGCAGAATAAATCAGACTGAAGCATGAATCTGTGTGACTGAACACAAGAGAGCATCACGTGCTTGCCTTCGGCCACAAAATAAAACATTAAAAATATACAAAATCCAAAAATGAAAACTCTGCTCATTCACCATGATGCTTGTGCAGACGTCCCACTGTTCTGATAATAACACCAGGGTTATTAATGCTAGTGAAACATTTCTGTTATTTGAAATATGTATATATATATATATATACTCTAAAAAATGCTGGGTTAAAAACAACCCAAGTTGGGTTGAAAATGGACAAACCCAGCGATTGGGTTGTTTTAACCCAGCGGTTGGGTTAAATGTTTGCCTAACCTGCTGGGTAGTTTTATTTAACTCAACTATTGTTTAAAAATTACTGTATTGCTTAATTAAAATTAACCCAAAGTATGTTGGAAATGAACATTTATTAATGTTAAATGAATAATTATTAAACAATAAACATTTATTAAATTGCTTATTAATACATTTATATTAATAAACCATTAAACTATTACATTTATATTAATAAAATATTAAAGCTTATTAATAAACATTCACCTTTTGTCTATTATTGTTGTCTCTAATTGCATCTGGTTTTTAATTTCCCAACTATTTTGGGTTCATTTTAAGCTAGCCATATAGCAATTTTCAAACAATAGTTGGTTTAAATAAAACTACCCAGCAGATTGGGCAAACATTTAACCCAACCACAACCCAATCGCTGGGTTTGTCCATTTTCAACCCAACTTGGGTTGTTTTTAACCCAGCATTTTTTAGAGTGTATATATATATATATATATATTAGTTGAAAATCGTAAATTAAATAAAAAATATATATTGCATTGGCACTGAACTAAGTTGAAGCACTAAATTATTATCTGGTAATAAATGAAAACTAAAACTAAAGTTGAAATAAAAATAAATTAAACATAATAACAGTATATATAAAAAAACTCTTAAAATAACAAAAGCACATAACAAAATGACTAATTATCTAATTCAAAACATTAGTAAAACTAAAACAAAAATAACACTGGATCACACAGAACAGAATAAAATAAACTGAAAATGAAATTAAACTATAATAGGACAAAGAAATGCTTCACTGTCAAAAATTTACACCAATTTTAACTTTAAAGCTCAATTTTGCTGCCTTAAATTTTTAAGTATATAATCAATTTTGTTGTACAAGTCATTTAAACTTAATTATATTAAACTGACTTAAGAAAAATCAAGTTGAATCTCGTATAACTTATTAAAAAACTTGAAATTGCTTAAATGATATTGATGAGTATTAAAGTAATGTAAAAACAGGCAACAAGAGAATGTAGGCAGGACTAAACATGAGAGAGAGAGAGAGAGAGAGAGAATGGAGGAAGGGAGGGAGTCAGACAAGCCAAACATCAAGAATCACACACACACACACACACACACTCCCGCTGTAGCGTTCGCTCAGACAGACAGCAGCAACAACACATGCTGAAACTGTTTGAGGGAATATTCCACACTCTCCACATCTGTCTGAACATCAGCGCTGATCAGGTGAGCATCCGTCTGTGTCTCTCTGAGTCTTTATATGCCTCAAGATCAACGGCACTTTTATTTTGGTGAGCTGGAAGATTGTCTTTGTCATTGTATTTTAACCCCCTTGGATGAATTAATTGGAATATAAATTATATTAAGGCTATTTAACTATTATTATTTTTTAAAAATGTGTTTATTACATTTTCTCTGGCTGTGTTTGAGATAACAGGACTCAACAACTCCTGGTGTCAGTGTGACTTTAACTGTGTAGATTAACATGAAGAATGTAATCATTAATACATTCATAAGCATCTGTCATTCACGCGGTTTGTCTGTCGCTCGTGTTTTCTGATTCGTCGCTCTGTCAAATTTTCAAGTTACCTAAGCATTTTTGAATTGTTGATACCCTTCTGAGCAGAAGTGGGCCACGCTTCTCTTTAATGCATGTTTTAGTGTGGGTAGATTGCATAATGCTTGCACACAGCGAGTGTATGTGTGGGTCAGGTTTTACATACGTAGGCTTGCCTGAAGTTATCTACATAGACAGAACCAGCCAACCTTCTTAAGACACCTTAAACATCTTATTAAAAATTCAAAAAGATCAACATGAATATATACACATGGCGTCAACGTGACGAAGAGGGTTTCTGCGAAGAAAACTGGCCAACCAATAAAATTTGTGCTTTTGAAGTCCATGCAGTTACATAACAATTATGACTTGGTGGCGCTCACAAACAAACTGCTTTACCAAGTGACAATAGCTGAAGAAATCAGAACATTCCATTCCACAAACATTATGGGAATGTTACTTTTTAATGTTCTCTGAACGTTCTGAAACAAGTAGTAACATTTAAAAGATGTTAGATGAACATTTGTTCATAACTTTGAGACAACCTTGCCAGAACATTAAAGGGGTGGTTGATTATGATTGGAATTTTTTATCTTTAGTTAGTGTGTAATGTTGATGTTTGATCATAAACAACATCTGCAAAGTTACGACACTCAAAGTTCAATGCAAAGGGAGATATTTTCTTTTAAAGAAATCGATTTTTAAGAACTGCAACACACGGCTGGTAGGGGCTACAACGAACTTCTTCCCGGTTTGGTGACATCACTAACCCTAAAATTTACATAAACCCCGCCCCCGAGAACACACAACAAAGGGGGCAGGGCCATGTTGGGCTGCTTTAGAGAAGAGGAAGAGTTGTTGTAGTCGAGTGTTGTTCATTTTACGCCGGACTGCTTCACAAACGAGGTTCAATTCAACACAAAAGATGAACATGACGGCACATGCTAGTGGATGAGTTGAATCAACTCCACAGCAACTACATCAATTTATCCACTAACCATTCAGAAACGTCTAAAAGTTGTAACTTCTTCCTGAGTCTCTCCATCAGTGTCGACTCCGGTTTGAACAATGTAAGGCTGAACACTTTCCTCATTTTGGCTGCGTGAGATTCTCCAGCTTTGTTGTTGCTGAGCTGTTAAAGCTCCGCCCTCTTCTGGAGCAGCAGCTCATTTGCATTTAAAGGGACACACACAAAAACGGCGTGTTTTTGCTCACACCCAAATAGGGGCAAATTTGACAAGCTATAATAAATGATCTGTGGGGGATTTTGAGCTGAAACTTCACACACACATTCTGGAGACACCAGAGACTGATATTGTGAAAAATAGGTCCCCTTTAACCAAAGTTCTGAGAATGTTCCCTGGTTTACAGGAAAATAATGATCTGCTGAAAAAAAAGAAGAGATTTTGTAGTTTGATGATCTCCAAGCAATACGAAAATCTCAATAGGATTGACTAAATGGGTTGAATGGCTGTTTGGAAGCAATAATAATGCTTGGCTTCTTTTATTTCTCTGCACGAAAAGCAGCTGTCAACCGAATTTTGCATAGTGCTGAATTATGTGAAAAAGTTTTTTTTTTTGGCAGAAAACAGAAAACAAGAATGCATGATTAAACTTTCAAAGAGAACTGTGAGGAACTTGAAAAACTCGCCCTACACAGATTTGTTAGTTTTCTGTAGCAAGTGTGTGTGTGAAAGAGACACAGCCCACGACTCATTGGTTTTTATCTCTTCAGAAGCTGCTACAGCAAACCATGCTGCTGTCTCCAGCTCCGCAAACCCGGAGAATATGCAATGCTTAACGGTGAGTGCCGACATCCTTCTTCTGTTAATTGTGACTCATGGTCTGAGAATCACCTGACATTACATTAAAAACCAACTAAACCAATAGAATTCCCTCAAATCTTATTACAATTGTTGATTGTAGATTTGTGTTGAGTTCTACAGCCTTTTAAAACTATATCACAGATATCTTTGCTGTCACTCATTTACTCACCCTCATGCTTTTCCAAACAAATTTTCTCTTTTTTCCTTTGGAACACAAATGAAGCTATTCACACTGCTTCTTTTCCAGACAATGACATGTACGGCACAGTGATCAGTGCAGTCAAGCACCACAAAGGAAGCCCATGTGACTCATATGTTGTGACGAACAGGCCAACATTTTTTGTTAATATTCTCTGATAACCTTGGCCTCCATTAGCTCTCATATCTCATTCGCACCACCATATGTCACAATCTCCAGTCACCTCAGCATTATGTTTCCCAGAATCCCTCGTGGCCCACACCTGCACACAGCTCAGCTCATTCTCTCGTCCATCACTCTCACCCTGCATCCCGATGTGCATACTATACACCCTAAATAATACTGAATATTACTAGTGTCACATACTATTTAGGATGGATATGCACATTGAGACGCAGGCTCAGTGTAAGTGCACACACTTCAGCTACACTCTTAACTTGGACCTCAGAGATCTTCTCATGCCTATATCTAGTATCACCTGTGTTTATCCTCTTACCTTGATACTGGATTACCTGCTCCTGAGATCCTTCTCCAGCGCCTCTCCAACATACTCTCCATTCCCTGTAAGACAAAGACATTTCAGTTACTATTCAAGTTCATCGCCAACTATAAGCTGTGTGTGTTAGTGATGGGAAACCGAGGCTTTCTGAAGCGTTTGAGGCTTTCATCAAATTGTGCCGGAAAATGGTTCATTACTCGAAGCTTTTATCACAATGCACATTAGCGACATCTGGTGAGACAACAGTGCGTTGAAAACTGCATCTCAACCGTCCATCACTAGTGTGTGTGGCTGCACTCACCATTTGAGGCCCCGTTCCACTCCAACTTCAGACACGCACTTGCGAACTTCCCTAAGCACTTCCCCTCAGGGGAATCCCTGCCGCCATTTTTAAGTGCGTTCCACGTCATGAAGTGGACGAGGGAAGTTTATATGGACAGAGTCTACTCTGATGTACACTTCAAGCAGCTCTATATCCCACAATTCAACTTGATTGTGACGTCACAGCAGATCACGCTTAACTGAAGTGTAGGATATATTCATTATTTTGAGAATTAATCGCATAATTAGTGTATAATATATAATTTTGTTGAGATTCAATCGCATAATACATGTTTATGCTCACAATCAAAGTTTATATTATTTGATACTTTTGTTTCATTTGTGTAATTTGATTTTTATAAGCATACACTCTAAAAAATGCTGGGTTAAAAACAACCCAAGTTGGGTTGAAAATGGACAAACCCAGCGATTGGGTTGTTTTAACCAAACAGTTGGGTTAAATGTTTGCCCAACCTGCTGGGTAGTTTTATTTAACTCAACTATTGTTTGAAAATGACTATATGGCTGACTTAAAATTAACCTAAAATGAAATTAAAATGTTTTGGGTTCATTTTAAGTCAGCAATACTGTAATTTTTAAACAATAGTTGAGTTAACTAAAACTACCCAGCAGGTTGGGCAAACATTTAACCCAACTGCTTGGTTAAAACAACCCAATCGCTGGGTTTGTCCATTTTCAACCCAAATTGGGTTGTTTTTAACCCAGCATTTTTTAGAGTGTATAGAATGGTGCATAAAACAAAATCATAAGTACAAAGGGGGTATAAACAATAAATCAGCTCCATAGTGAGTTTCAAGTGATCAAGGGCTCAGTGCGTGTCATTTAAGCCTTATGCACCACTTCTGCCAGTAGTGGGCACTCATGCAACGTAAGCAATGACGCACATCCGAGTCCCCGAGATGGAGGGAAGTTAGTGAGTGAAGGGCATAAAAATCTGGAGTGGAACAGAGCCCAAGTCTCTGGTTGTTCCATTGCCTATCATCGACTACAGTGTTTAACTCAACCATTACCGTTCACTTACCTGCATGATAATCACTTGCAAATAAAGCACTGTGTTGAACTTACCTCATCTCTCTCTGCAAGATCCTGACCCTGTATATTCAAATATTGTAAATGATTTGTATATATATATATATACCCTTTCCCTTTCATGTAAACGGTATTCGCTGGTGGCTGTGGCCTCTTTCAGCAGGATAATGCTCCTGCCACGGATCTGCTGCTAACATGCAGTCTGCATTTACAAACATCTGTGAAAAAAATGGGTCGTTTTAAGGAGCTCAGAGAATTCAAGAGTGGTACTGTGATGGGATGCCACCTTTACAATGAGTCAGTTCATGATTCAACAGCTGAAGAGTTACAAAGTTCCTCTGGCATTAATATCAGCGCAGGAACTGTGCGGCGGAGCTTGATGGCCGAGCAGCTGCAGGAAAGCCTCACGTCAGCAGGCGTCGGATGGAGTGACTGGAGCAGTGGAAAGATGAATCACACTCCTCTGTTCGTCAGTCTGATGGGCGAGTCTGGGTTTGGAGGACGCCAGGAGAACGTTCCCTGCATTACTGTAAAGTGCTGGAGGAGGGATGATGATGATGATGATGATGGGGCTGTTTTTCAGGGATTGAAGGGAAATCTTAACGCTTCAGCATTCCAACAGATTTTGGACAATGCTATGCTTCCAACTTAGTGGGAACAGTTTGGGGAAGGCCATTTTTATCCCAGCATGACTCTCCCAGTGCACAAAGAAAGGTCCATAAAGAGTTTGGTGTGGAGGAACTTGACTGACCCGCACTGAGTCCTGACCATATACTTTTAAATAACTTAGAAAAAAGGGTAGTTTGGTTGGGTAGGGTAAACATGTAAGACAATCTGCTTCTGGATCTGTCTAATCGTTTAATATATTTAAGTTAAGACAACTCTCAAAGTAGATTTAAAGAGGATTTGTGGAGATAATGACCGTGGAGGAGGTGCTGTGCTCCTGTTGCTCCGAGATGAGGACATACTACAGCTACAGCACAACTAGAAAACCTTCAACGTAAGGCAGATCTAGACCTGTGGTGGAGTGATAGAGGATAGACACTGCACTGCTGAACAGGTACCAGTCTTCAGTGTTTTGACAGAAGGATATGAGATTATGATTGCGTTGCATAGAGGTGTGTACCTGCAACCCTCCAGCCTGACCTGACTGAACTTAATGTTTTCAAAAACTAACTTATGAGAGTGTGCAGATTATACATTTGTACTCATTTGAAAATAAATCATTTCGTCCCCAAATGAAAATCCCAAAGTAGAAAAACTTGTAATATTTGTTTACAAATCTATTCATTTTTTAGAGATCCAAGTAAAATCTACTTTTGTGTACCATGAATAATTAATAAGGCTGCACTTTTCACTGTTTGCCCATTTTATTTGCAATGTATTATTGATTGTTTTCAAGTTGAACTGTTTTAGGAAGTCTGGAGTTCTTCTCAAAATGTCTCATTCATACTCAGAAATAATCATTGATCGTTACGGTGTTTTGTGTACCAAGTATTGTGGGATGTGTGTACAACTCGGTCTCTAGTCTTCAAAATATATAAATAATATGTACCACTATAACATTTTGTCTTTGCATATAATGCCACATGCATTCAGCTTTCCACCAGGGCTGTGCTGGAAAACACATTTTGTTGAGCTTGCTGGTTCAGTTAGACATTGTGACACGACTGAAGTACAAAGCTTTGTTACTAAATGTTTTATCGACAATATGGTAACATTTGGATTTGTGCTGAATGACTAAAACGCATGCTGGCTTTGTATTGTCTTACGATCTGGTCACCTAATTTGATATGAATTATATAATATTCTAAAGCGGTAGGCCATAGCATATGTGGCGGGGCGGTGTAATTTTGAGACACAAGCCCAAGGTTTTGTTCACTAATAATGAAGTCCGACTACGCCACCCTAAGGATTAACCCCAGGGAAAATACTCAAACCACCCAAATTGGGGAATATAGCACACAGGTTCGGTTCCCTCAAAATGAGGCCAGAGACATGAGTATAAAAAAATACAAAAATGTTTATTAATACAAAAGTTAATTAAAATACAAAACAATGAATCACAGAAAAATACACGAAACCCCACTTCAAACACAAGAACACAAATTACAAAAAGAAAAAGATATCAAACAAAACCAACTTGAGGTAGTATGTATTTGTGTATGTATATGTAAAACAAAGACGGAGTAATACCAGCAGGGGCTGAGGTTCCCAACGGCTGGGATCAATGTAGAGTTTGGTTTCACAAGAGCACACTTCCACGCGCACACACACCCGTGCACTCTAATCACACTATCAAACACTCAAGGTGTACACCGCACACGATGAAGGAGAACCACCACCACAAGGAGGAAGATCAAACCACCCGTGGGACCCCAGCTCCTGCAATAAATCAGAAAGAAAATAAATAACTATAAAAACAAACTGGGCAGAAATGGCAATATAATCATCAATGCAGCAACTCCTCACATAAGTGGTATCAACAAACAGAAGTGAGGAGAAGCAACAATGTAACCAGAAAATCAGATAGTTAATCACCTGAAATTGTTACAAACACCAACTTCTATACAGTAGGTCACCACACGATTTGAATTGCATTCATAGATTAAACATGCACATATCGACAGATTGTAGTTTCACAAAAAAAAAGAAAAATCAAAGCAATACCATCAAACAAATGTCCACAAACTTAAAGAAAAAGAAAAAGGTTAACTGATTTAACCATGATAACTAATAATAAAATAAACCAAAACGTGAAGCAGGGCACTAGAAAGGCACGTAACAGAATCAAACCAGCAGTCCCCTTTAATAAACTTTGATGACTTCGTCGGCGCGGCTGTATGGACCGCCGCTCTGTTAACAGCGCGAAGACAGCAGCAAGTGCTCACGGCAGCAAACAATCACGGCATAAACGATCACGGCAGCAAACAATCACAACATAGAACGAGAGGAGAATCCATCAGGATATCACGCCGAATAGAATGCTTCATAGGCATGGGCTTGTCACCGTCATACCCACCGCTAACACCATGGGGTACAGGAAGTCATGTATACTGAGAGGCAAACAGTCATCAAAACCCACTAAGCAGCACAAAAAGGGCAGCAGCACCAGAATATAGAAACTGCACTCCACAGCCACCGTCAACACAGCCAAAACAAGAGAGGAAAACGGACGTGACGCATCCCAGGTAACAGCCAATCGGCCTTTAAATAGGAGGTACTATTCACTGATAGGCAAACACTGCTGTCAATCACCTAATCCTGTTACATTCCATCCCCAGTTTCTGCAACGTCGTCCCGACGGTGAATCAAACAAAATCCCACCTAGGAACTCAGTTCCAAGGCCGGAACAGGGTACCAGCTGTACTACTCACTATACTGGCCACTGAACCTGCCCCCACTGTTCGAGGGAGGTGGTGCAAATTAGAGTGCTGACCTGCCGTCCTCCTCCCAGTCCTTCTTACCGTAACCTCACCTACCTCTAATGAGTTGGAAGGCAATACAACTGGCTGTGAGCCCACCTCAACCTCTGTTACCCTAGGGGTTTCCACAGCTTGCCGGACACCAGAGGTCTGAGGAAGAGAAGGACCAATGTCCTGTAGCCTCGTCCTACCTCCAAGTTGTGGTGTCTCTGGCACTAAGACAAACAAATCCTCCTCATCATCATACCCCTCTTCCGGAGGCTGCAAAGACTCAGCCACCGGACTATCAGGCAACCCAGTAGGCAGATCCTGACAGATCTGGGCCTTCAGCAAGGACCGGTGCACATGCTTTACTTTTCCCAAATCCATGGTAGGAGCAATGGTATATACTGCCCCACCTTCCTTGGGTGCTCTCATGATCTGGTACACCACTGAACTCCACAGGTCTTGGATTTTACATCTACCCCTCACACTATGATCACGGAGGTATACCAATTGACCCTCCTTCAGTGGTGCTCCCTTACCTGCTGGTCATGCCGAGCCTTTCGCCGATCGGCTGCAGCACCCAAACGTTCACGAGCACTCTCAAACGCAACTTGCAACCGATCCTGCTGCTCCAGAATCCACCTATTAACGCTGCCGGCCAACGGCTCTTGGACTCTGCCCAGCAAGAAGTCAACCGGAAGTCTGGGTTCCTGCCCGAACATTAAAAAATACGGGGATTCCCCCGTTGTCTGATGGGGAGTGGTGTTATATGCAAAAGAGTACTTGTGGGAGGCAAAGTGGCCAATCACCCTTTTGGAAAGCGGCAAAGTGCGCAACAGATCATGCAACGTTCTATTGAAACGTTCGCACTGACCGTTTCCGGCCGGGTGATATGGGGTCGTACGTGACTTCTCGACTCCATACAAACTGCAAAGCTGTTGAAGTAGGACGGATTCAAAATTCCGACCTTGGTCGGAGTGAATACGACCCGGCACACCGAATTTACAAAACCACTCTACCACAAGAACCTGAGCTACAGTCTCTGCCCGTTGGTCTCTAGTGGGTACTGCCAAGGTGTATTTTGTAAAAACATCGGTCATAACTAACACGTTTTCAAGGCCAGACCTTGAGGGCTCTAACACTGTGAAATCCAAGGCCAAAATTTCATTTGGCCGAGCAGCCAACAAATGTCCCATGAAACTACCAGGTGCAGAGGGGACGCCTTTGGCACACTGGCACCGCTCACACTCCTGGCACCAGCGGGTAATGTCTGCAGACATGCCAGGCCAATAGCACCGCTGCCGCACTAGCTGAAATGTGCGTTCTACCCCCTGATGCCCATGCTGTTGGTGAAGCTGGATCAAGACATCCTGTTTCATGGCTGCAGGCAATAATACCTGGAAGATTTCCTCTCCACCATCTGAGCGCAATACACGCCGATAGAGCACTCCATCAGTCTCCACTAGGCGGTCCCATTGACGGAGCAGAATAACTGCCAATCTGGAGAGTTTCTTACGCTCTTCAGGAGTTGGGGGCAACTTGCGCCTCCAAAAAAACCAACAACTCACCTATGACTGAGTCTGCTACCTGCTGAGCACTCATGTCACTAATTGAAGTACAAGGAAATGAGGTAACCTGATTGACCGAGGTCACCAATCCACCTTGGGCAGCTTGCTGCAATGCCACTGGAACAGCCACAGCAGGACAAAACTCATGTACCACCCCTGTACCTGAAAAGTTTTGACGCGACAAGGCATCCGCATTGCGGTTGCTTCTCCCTGACCTATATTTGATCTCAAAATCAAATGATGCCAATTGGGAAGCCCAACGCTGCTCCATGGCACCCAACTTTGCAGAAGTCAGGTAGCTGAGGGGGTTGTTGTCAGTAAAAACCACACATTTATGGCCCAGCAAGTATTCCCTAAATTTTTCAGTCATGGCCCACTTGAGCGCCAAAAACTCCAGTTTCATTGAACTGTAATTGGATGTATTGCGCTCAGTGGGCCTAAGACTGCGGCTACCATAAGCTATAGGGCGTACTTTACCTTGTTGCTCCTGTGAGAGGACTGCCCCTAGTCCTCCATGACTGGCATCTACCTCTAAAATAAAAGGTAGCGAAAAGTCAGCATAAGCAAGCACTGGAGCTGTGGTTAACTTACCTTTCAACCCCTCAAAGCTACACTGACATTCCGCTGACCAGGCTTCAGCAAACTCCTGAACACCCTGCTTCGGCCGCTTGGGATTTGCTAGCTGAGCCACCAACCTATGAAGAGGGGCAGCCAACTTGGCAAGCCCTCCACAAACCGTCGGTAGTAGCTAGCAAATCCCAAAAATGAGCGCAACTCCGCAACACTGGTGGGACAACGCCATTGTGCAACCGCCTCCACCTTCCCTGGATCAGTGGAAACTCCATCTGAAGAGATGACATGCCCCAAATAATGCACTTCCCTTTTGAAAAAAGCACACTTCGATAATTTGGCCTTCAACCCTTCACTTTGCAAGCGGCTCAGGACTACCTCCATCCGGGCAAGATGTTGATCTACCGAGGAGGAAAAGACAACAATATCATCAAGATAAAGGAGGAGGGACTGGCACTGCTGATCCCCAAACAACCGTTCCATCAATCGTTGGAAGGTGCTTGGGGCATTGCACAGCCCAAAGGGCATCCTATTCCACTCAAAGAGGCCAAACGGGGTGCAAAAAGCAGTTTTAGATTTGTCCCCCTCAGCTACAGGTACCTGATTGTACCCGCTGGCCAGGTCCATGGTAGAAAACCAACGGGCCCCAGCCAGCGAGTCCAGAGTCTCCTCTATACGTGGTAGAGGGAACGCATCCTTCCTAGTCTTTGAATTTAGCGACGGTAGTCCACGCACATGCGCAGACTACCGTCCTTCTTTTTGACCAGAACAATGGGCGACGCATAGGGACTGCAGCTCTCTCTAATTACCTGAGTTTCCAACAATTGATTGATATGTGCCTTGACCACCTCATACTCGGATGGAGGAATACGCCTGAACCGCTGCCTAACAGGGATGTCATCCAACAAGGGGATCTCATGGGATATCAAATTTGTGCATCCCAAATCCCCATCGTTTGCAGAGAACACAGGCACATACTTCTCCAGTAGTGCCCTGACCTTACCCTGTTCTTCTTCTGACAACACAGATAAGTCTAACATGGCTATCTGTTCTTGCACAGTAGGGAAACCTGCACAAACTGTGTACTCACCTTAGCTGTAACGGTCTTAACTTCTGCGACCTCCGGGGGCAAACTAATCACATCAACCTTATTCACAGTGCCAATAACAGTGCTAGCGTACAATACCACATCTACAGTACCCACATTAACTACTGGCACATAAACTGTACCACCGTCCACCCTTAAGAGAGCAGGAGAGGCTAGCAAACCTGCCGGTAGACCAGAAACTGGTGGCTCAAACAGTACTGTACCACTCGAATATTGCACTGAACAGGTTGCAGCAACCAATTTCATGGTGCCACCCAAGATGCGCCACGCCCGACGTCCCCGCACTCTAACTCGCCCTCCGCCATCTGAAACTGGCTGAACGTCAACCTGGTGGCAATGCTGTAAGGCCTGAAAAACAAAATTAGGGGCCTGTGATACCACTGGTAAGTCAAAGAGAGCTGTGCCATGCTGGCCAAAGAGCTCCCGGTAGCAGCGGCTCAGGATGTTCATACCTAACACCCCAGGAACTTCTGCACACACACCACCGGGAGGATCTCTGACCACCAGTATGCCGCAGCCTGAAATTACTCGCCCACAGAGTTCCACATCTAATTCCAAATAACCAACATAAGGAATTGAAAGACCGTTTGCAGCTCGAAGTTGTAACCAATGACACGATCTAAGCTGTTCCTGACCCCACGACCCAAAATTTGTCACAAACCAACTCTCAGTAATGGTGGACACCATAGAACCAGTGTCCACCAGGCAAGGTATCTGAGCCCCACCCATAGATACAATAAGCTGTGGACAAGTAGACATAAGGCGTGACATAAAATCAAAATCAGTTACAGTTTTAGAGCCTATCCTTTTCCCAACCAAATTGTGGCCCTGCAACTCGGTGGGAACTAGTTTTCCGACGGCTGCGCGGATGACTGTCCACCCTTCATTACGGCAGAATTCACACGGGCTGATGGTGAAGCAGATCTCCGCTCCCCATCGCAATCTCTGGCAAAATGGCCAGGTTGCTGACACCTTCTGCAAATTAAGTTAGCCTTAAATGGTCGTGAACGTGACTGAGAATTTTGAAGCTGAGCCATACTTTGGGTTAACTGATTTAATTGTTGTTGCTGCTTTCTGAGCATGTCCCGTAGTTCACTCATTTCTGACGTTACTGAACCACTACTACTATTAACATGCTGATGTCCCTGTACCCCATATTGGATGCCATAAGCGGATGGAACAGACTGGCTCCGACCACGTACCCCCCCAGGCATACCCTCTCTTTCCCAACGAAGAGCTTCGCTGCGAATGTCAAACAATGTAGCAGTAGGTTGACGACGCACAAATTGCTTAAGTTCACGCCGAAGAGCACAATCGTTAACATACTCAACAAACTGATCTCTTAATAACACTTCGGCGTTAGGCATGCCGTGAGGTGACTGACTTTTAACCTTTTCCAGGAGACTCATCAGGGCCAGGGAGAACTCCACCAGCGTCTCCCCATCCTGTTGTCTTCTGGAAAAGAACGACTCCTGAAGTGCTACATAAGACTTTGTACAACCGTACAATTCACGCAATACCTGAATAATTTGATCTGGATCCTCCCTCTCGTTCCTCGATCGATAACGAATTTCTTCCCTCGCCTCTCCTTCCAGATGATCAAACAAGAAAAATGCCTGATCAGCTGTAGACAGATGGCGAAGCCGCATACAGGCCTGAGCCTCCTCCACCCACTCATTGATGCCAATGCCCGACCGACCGCTAAACTTTGGGCACTTGCGATCCCGAGGAATGAAAACAAACCGCTCCGCTGTCGATGCACCAGCACCAATAAGTGGGGGATTTTCAGCCACAGGAATAGCAACATTAGATGGACCTGGCTGCGCAACAGACACTGGCTCTTGCCGCAGCCTTTCATTATCAGCTTTCAGTTGAGCTACCAAATCTCTTAACTCACGCAATTCGTCCTCCATATCTGCAACTGCACACGCAAAGAGGGACTGCTGTTGTCTGGTTCCTACCAGAAGAGAGAGAGAGAGAGAGAGAGAGAGAAAAAAAAAAAAAAAAAGCAAATATACAAACAAAACCCACGTCTCTGGACTACACAAGAGGGGACCCTGCCGACTACGCCAGAATTTGGCGGGGCGGTGTAATTTTTATACACAACCCCACTGTTTTGTTCACTAATAATGAAGTCCGACTACGCCACCCTAAGGATTAACCCCAGGAAAATACTCAAACCACCCAAATTGGGGAATATAGCACACAGGTTCGGTTCCCTCAAAATGAGGCCAGAGACATGAGTATAAAAAAATACAAAAATGTTTATTAATACAAAAGTTAATTAAAATACAAAACAATGAATCACAGAAAAATACACGAAACCCCACTTCAAACACAAGAACACAAATTACAAAAAGAAAAAGATATCAAACAAAACCAACTTGAGGTAGTATGTATTTGTGTATGTATATGTAAAACAAAGACGGAGTAATACCAGCAGGGGCTGAGGTTCCCAACGGCTGGGATCAATGTAGAGTTTGGTTTCACAAGAGCACACTTCCACGCGCACACACACCCGTGCACTCTAATCACACTATCAAACACTCAAGGTGTACACCGCACACGATGAAGGAGAACCACCACCACAAGGAGGAAGATCAAACCACCCGTGGGACCCCAGCTCCTGCAATAAATCAGAAAGAAAATAAATAACTATAAAAACAAACTGGGCAGAAATGGCAATATAATCATCAATGCAGCAACTCCTCACATAAGTGGTATCAACAAACAGAAGTGAGGAGAAGCAACAATGTAACCAGAAAATCAGATAGTTAATCACCTGAAATTGTTACAAACACCAACTTCTATACAGTAGGTCACCACACGATTTGAATTGCATTCATAGATTAAACATGCACATATCGACAGATTGTAGTTTCACAAAAAAAAAGAAAAATCAAAGCAATACCATCAAACAAATGTCCACAAACTTAAAGAAAAAGAAAAAGGTTAACTGATTTAACCATGATAACTAATAATAAAATAAACCAAAACGTGAAGCAGGGCACTAGAAAGGCACGTAACAGAATCAAACCAGCAGTCCCCTTTAATAAACTTTGATGACTTCGTCGGCGCGGCTGTATGGACCGCCGCTCTGTTAACAGCGCGAAGACAGCAGCAAGTGCTCACGGCAGCAAACAATCACGGCATAAACGATCACGGCAGCAAACAATCACAACATAGAACGAGAGGGAGAATCCATCAGGATATCACGCCGAATAGAATGCTTCATAGGCATGGGCTTGTCACCGTCATACCCACCGCTAACACCATGGGGTACAGGAAGTCATGTATACTGAGAGGCAAACAGTCATCAAAACCCACTAAGCAGCACAAAAAGGGCAGCAGCACCAGAATATAGAAACTGCACTCCACAGCCACCGTCAACACAGCCAAAACAAGAGAGGAAAACGGACGTGACGCATCCCAGGTAACAGCCAATCGGCCTTTAAATAGGAGGTACTATTCACTGATAGGCAAACACTGCTGTCAATCACCTAATCCTGTTACACATACATTGATGTAGTTTGTCTGCATGGAAATAAAAGGCCGGTTGATTGGACAACAGCAATGAGAACTCTTTCTCCACTGAAGCGTCAGGACACGGCTGATTCTCTGGCTGCTCAAACACAAATCCCTGTAGGCTCTCTTTGTTTTTGTGCCGCCATCTTCATGGCTTTTGTGCATATGTTGAGTGACAGCATTGAATACTTCTGACTATAACGGATTCTGACTCCGGTCAGCATTTGTCCTGTTGAACTCGGCATCTCATATGCAGCTGCACATCAAAACCAGACATCAAGAGCCTCAGGTGTATTCGGTTCAGTGCTTGATTTTCTGAAAGTCCACCTCCGTTAACACCATTGTGGCAAGATGTTTTTCTCTTCTCCAATGAAAACGTTGTTGCTGGTGATACATTTGGGATCTTTTAACAGACCCCAGGATTGCGTTTATGCCCAGCAATTGCTTATGATCGACTATTGATTTATTACAGCTGTTTTATTTATGGTGATTTTATTTTAATATCTTTTAGATGGTTTATAAAGTGCATATTTTAGAGCTGCTGGAAGTCATAAAGACATTTCAAAATAAGATTCCTGGTGTATTTCAGCTTATAATTAAAAGTCCTGAACCCCCCCCGGGTTATTATTATTATTATTTGAAGTACAAAAACTTCAACATTACAGAAACTGTTTTAAATGTCAAACATAACAGCATTAACGGGTCTTTCCCTTCACTAAAAACAAATGAATTAACACTTCACTACAACATTTATTCTCCTTATCCAGTCCTATGCAAAGCATGCTGGGAACCAGAGATCCTAATTTACGAAGTTATCAAGACAATTTCATTAAGTTACTACAACTTATTTTTTTAAAAGTCAATTAATGCAGAAATTTGAGTTTAAATTACAGACAATTTTAAGTTGATGTAATGATCAACATTATTGTGTCAACAGAACTCTACAAAATAATGTTTGCAACTTAAAAGGTTTAAATAAAACAATAAATTATAATTTTTACCTTGCAACCTTTCATTTATTTAAGTTGTGGTAACAGGTGCCCTGAATTATTTTTTAGAGAGGCAGATCTCTTCCCAGGCGCGCCGCTGGCCCCGCAGTTTTGAAGAGACAGAAATCGACCCCCGCACCTTTGATAAGGGCTGCTTCAATCAGTCTCAATATATCATCTTTTAGCTTAGGATATTTTTTTTCAAATGAGACCATTTTCACGTTTCTGTGAACTTTTGTTTGTACATAATAATCTGTTTTGTCGCAGATGTGAACAGGAAATGCGCTCTCGAACAGAGAAACACGCGATCTCCAAGCAATCGATCACAGCGTGCTAAAGTTTTAGGTCAGGTCGATGGTAATCAATCGTGGCCGAACGTTAGCGTTTGTCAATCAAGCCAAACCGTCCAAAAGCGAGAAATTTGACACTTTAAGGTAAGGAGGCTGATCTCTCAGATTGACGCGCGAGCTGGCTTGACTGAAGTTTTCGTGAGGATTTGTAGTTTATGGACTGTTTTGATTTCGGTAATTACATCTAGAAAGTTAAAAGCATTGATGGCATCTATAAAAGAGATATCTGAAAGCGAAACGAAAGTTATTGCCTCGACCGGCGACACAGTGGGGAGGACGCACGAGAGGAGACCTGCGCGTTTAATTGGTATATATATACTGTAATACTGCATTTACAAAGCTTATCAGTGGCATGCACTTTGATCGCGAAAGTGAAAGTGCCCTTTTGCATCGCGGTGCCGCCGCGTTCCCATTTCTCTCGATGTGAACCGTGAGCTCCAGTCCATTACAATTTAGGGCCCTGGTATACTTCATTTCCCGCATTCCGCTCAGTCTCGCGCGCGAGCCTTTCAAAGAAACTCCTTTGCCCATGAGCGCGGTATGCACACGTGCACCGTCCGTGGTCATAACAATAACAATAACAATCTCAACCAACAAAATTACAGTTTCAGTGGAGCTTCAACGAGCTTTAAACGATACCAGACGAGGAATAAAAGTCTTATCTAGAGAAACGATTGGTCATTTTCTAAAAAAAATTTAAATGTAAATGCTTTATATAAACAAATGATCGCCTTGCATGTGCTTCCGCCAAAACTGCACTTCCTATTCCTCAAAAAGCTTGAAGAATACAAAGAACTGGCAGTGCCAATTCCGTTTTTTTCTATAAGTAGAATAGGGAAGGAGTAGGACATACAGCTTTTTTGAAGAATACGGAAAGCAGAAGCACGTGCAAGGCGATCATTTGTTTATATAAAGCACTTACATTTACATTTTTTTTTGGGAAAATGACCGATCGTTTCGCTAGATAAGACTTTTATTCCTCGTCTGGTATCGTTTAAAGCTCTTTGAAGCTGCACTGAAACTGTAATTTTGATCTTCAACCGTTTGGAGGCCAGTGAAGTCCACTTTAAGGAGAAAAATGCTGGAATGTTTTCATTAATAACCTTCATTTCTTTTCGACTGAAGAAAGAAAGACATGAACATCTTGGATGACATGGAGGAGAGTAAATTATCAGCAAAAAGTTTTTTGAAAGTGAACTAATCCTTTAACTACTTGGCACAAGCTGATTGGTTCATGTAGCATTAGCAGCACACTATCAGAGTTCCTCCAGCTCCACCTGGATAGATCTGCTGTGGGTCATTTTATATATGCTATTTGTGCAGCAGCGTATCAGCGTATGTATTGACAGTTTCAAGTTCCTGTACTTGTTCTGCAGCAGCAATAATATACAACTACAGCAATAACCAACAGATTTATTCCACCAAGACCAAACACATTAACACTGTCATATCCATTACCATGTTAAAATCTTCTGAGAGTTCTCATGATAGTAATATCATTATCATGAAATAAAACTACTCATATTGTGAAATAAGAATTTGGTCCCCCCAACTCTAGGTAATGTGCTGTACTTGGACTGTACTTTAGGTGTGGTATAAAGCGTCCACTCAAATGTGCTCCAAAATATTTTTCTCACATTCACACACATTTTTTACCCCTCTTGGGACACTCTAGCGGGACAAAACTGAATGCAGAGACATTCTGGTGAATGTCAGGGATGAACTACTTTTAAACTATTTAAACTTATAAACAGATAGTTTAAACTTCCATTGGTGAGTACTCATTGGGAAAACTAATGGCCAAATAAAATTAATGATATGAATGATTCATTTTTATCACCTTTAACTTGACTTTCATCAGGCCATTCCCTGCTATAGTTTTCCCTGAGAAGCGAGGCAGTGCCTGATCACTCTTTTCAGAGTTTTAGGTGCTTCTTCATGCAGGACTAACAGGAGGCAGTCCTCCTCCTCTAATCCCACTTTTTAAACAAAGAAGAGAGGGAAAAAACCTTCTGAATTCCCAGTGGAGGTGAAGTGACGGAGTGAATAGACTTCAGTGCCCGGTCGATGCCCCTCTGAGAGCTTGTTCTGTGTGCTTTTTATGGTCTCGGCTTTGTGTTGTAATGTGCAGCTTTAAAAAGAACGCAGCTATGAACTTGTCAGGGTCGCCAGGGTTTCCATGCATGCAGAAGTTTTGTCTTTCCTGCTTTTGTTTTTTTCTTTTTAAATCGACCTCCCATTTGGTTGTGAAAAGTCCCATTCTATAGAGTTGTTGAATAGGTTGGCACAGAGGGTGGCGTCAGAGTCCTAAAGCAGAAAAAGGTTGGTTTTATCCTAGTAGTAATCTGGCAAACATCCCTGATGCTGCTGTGAAGATAATGGTGTTGTTGAAGTGAGTGCATTCATCTTTCAGCATTTCTGCCCTTACAAATAAGTATACTTAAAAATATACTGTACTTGAACTTTACTTATGTATTAAAGTCCCCCTGTGCTGAAAATCAAGATGTTAATGTTGTTTATATGGTGTTTATAACATGCTTTAAGCATGTGCAAATTCATATTGCTGAGTGTTTTCTCTTTAAACGGCAGTGATCTAAAGACCGTCTCAAAAACACGGTTTGAAATCGCTGGCGTTTCTGACGTCCCAGACTGCCTCGTAACCAATCACGTCAGAGTGTGGGCGGGCTTTAGCATATCATTACCTGACCGCACAAGGGAGTGTCAAAAGAAGGTTATCCCGGTATATTTTTCTGTTGATATGAAAAATCATGTAGATTTATCAATATAGCGTGAGTATGATGAATATTACGATGTTATGATGAACTATAAGCCTTTCTCCGCTGACGTTCTGAGTTGATCAAAGCGTTTCTAAAGATACTGATAGTTAGAAAGCAGCTGTCTGACTCTGAGATGAAGAACGTTTGATAATGATCATTTTGCTGTTTGATAACGTAGTCAAGCAAAATGCTAATCATATTAATTACAGTTATGTGTCCGACATTGTAAAAAGTGATATCATTTACCTCAGTAAGTTGACCGAGTGGATCTAGTCTGAGCTTGTGCAAGTGAGTGGAGGCGGGGCTAATTATCATATTCATAGATACGCGTATATTAAATGAAGCAAGAGTATAGAGTTACATTCAAGCTATTTAAAGGCATGATTTTTTTCACAGGAAAAAATGTTTAAATATGTAATTTTGGTGATCAAAGATGAGTTTTAAGGGGTAAAATTATTGACTATACAGGGGCAGGGAGACTTCAAGTATACTAATATTAATGTTCTAGTAGTAGTATACTTGTAAGTGTTCTGTAAGTAGTGACATTTTCTTTAACATTTTAACACCACTCACTGGACATTTCATTTTTCCAACTGTTTTGAATATTTAATTTCTGAACAACCACGATACATACAACAACCAACATAATAAAAGCCAGATTCACTTTCATCTTTTAGTGCCTTTTGCTTTGAAAGTGTCACAAAACGTGCAAGTCAATGTAAGGTAATTTTGCAGAAATGTTTCCAGTGAGTCTGGGTTGTGTGTGGAAGAGCTTCACTGCGAGAGACGATAGCTCAGAATACAAAAGTTTTCTCTTCAGATGTTAACTCAATCTAATCATTCACTTACATGGAGAAAGTGCATGATCCGATGAAGAGAAAGTTCTTGTCAACTTCTCATATCCTGTCATTTTCTCCTCTTTACTCCTCTCATTCTTTCCTCTCCTCTTCACCCCTCCATCCCCCTTTCTATCTCTCTCTGTTTAATCCAGATTTCTGCTGTAATCCCTTCATTTCATGTAAGGATCAGTCATCGCACAGAGAGGCTTAAACACCCTCTGCAGATGTGCTGGATCGGCCGTCTCTAAAACTCTCACACTCAGGCCGGCCCTCACATTTAGGGGCCCTAAACAGCACTGAAAAAAAAGATGTGTTGGATTTACTTAAAATACATATGCACCATTTTTGCATCACACTTATTAAGTAAATCCAACTTGAAGCAAATTTATGTAAAACTAACAAGAAATCCTTTGTTATAGGCACTTAAATATATTTGTTTACTCAACATTTTTTACTTAAAAACACAAGTTGAATTTACCAAGTAATAGCAAGTTGTGTTAACTTAACATTTAAGCTAATTTACATCAAAAGACAGTTGATTGAGTTGAACAAACTTAAAATTTTAATAAATTTTAGACCTTGAGCTATTGAATAAAACTTACTGTACTGCTCTAGAACATTCAATGTCAACACATACAATTAACAACAGCATTTTACTTCATTTTTGGACAGCATTTCAACAAAAGGGTTTCACACAATTAGTACAATTAGTAAAATCAGTACAAAAATAAAGCATTTTAGGTTTTCTGACAGAGACGGCAATATTACTCTGGAAACAGCAACTTAAAAAGTCTAAAACCAAAAATCATGACTGTAGTACTTCTGAAAAAAGTGACAATTTCACCAAAAGGTCGTTAAAGTATCGTCCATGAAGCCACCTTCGTGACAATCCTCAGTGTGTGTGCTGTTCCAGTTCCTTTAGGTCCCCATAGCAAATGTGTATTTACTTACAACATCCCATGGTAGTTTCAGATTGTTTTACAGTGGGAAAAATATAATGTATTTATATAACACAAAATGAGATAAATAACAAGAAATCACCTTTATAACTCTTATTTTACTCTTTTACTCTAAACTTTTACTTTTTACTCTAAAGTCACGGGTGGTTGCAGGCAAACAAACGAAGATCCACAACGTTTTAATAACAATAATCCAAATGACAGGCAAACAGGATGCAACACGCTTAACTTAGGGGCTGTTTACACAACACCGTTTTCAACTAAAAATGGAAAACTTTTTTAGCCGTTATGGCCGTTCATTTACACTACAGCATTTTGGTGGCCTGAAAACACAAACTTTTGAAAATTGGTTTTAAAAAGCAAGTTTTTGAAAATGATACAATTGTCATCTGCGTATAAACTGCAAAAACATGAATCTGTGAAAACAGTGATAGCACGCACATGCGTATTACCTGTTTAGTCTATCCACCTTATGTTTCAACACAGAGGTGAGGTGTTTTCTGCGAGTGCTCTGTAAAAGAATGCGTATGGAGTTTCTTTACAAAGAATTACTTTGCATTATTACAAGAATTTCTTTACATTATTGCCAACTACTTGTCTGGTATACAGGTATACAAACCCGATTGCAAAAAAGTTGGGACACTGTAATGATGTGAAAGTTTCAAATGTCAATATTTTATTCAGAATACAACATAGATGACATATCAAATGTTTAAACTGAGAAAATGTATCATTTTAAGGGAAAAAAATAAGTTAATGTTAAATTTCATGGCATCAACACATCTCAAAAAAGTTGGGACAAGGCCATGTTTCCCACTGTGTGGCATCCCCTCTTTTTTTTATAACAGTCTGCAAACGTCTGGGGACTGAGGAGACAAGTTGCTCAAGTTTAGGAATAGGAATGTTGTCCCATTCTTGTCTAATACAGGCTTCAAGTTGCTCAACTGTCTTAGGTCTTCTTTGTCGCATCTTCCTCTTTATGATGGGCCAAATGTTTTCTATGGGTGAAAGATCTGGACTGCAGGCTGGCCATTTCAGTACCCGGATCCTTCTTCTACGCAGCCATGATGTTGTAATTGATGCAGTATGTGGTCTGGCATTGTCATGTTGGAAAATGCAAGGTCTTCCCTGAAAGAGACGACGTCTGGATGGGAGCATATGTTGTTCTAGAACTTGGATATACCTTTCAGCATTGATGGTGCCTTTCCAGATGTGTCCATGCCACATGCACTCATGCAACCCCATACCATCAGAGATGCAGCTTCTGAACTGAGCGCTGATAACAACTTGGGTTGTCCTTGTCCTCTTTAGTCCGGATGACACGGCGTCACAGTTTTCCAAAAAGAACTTCAAATTTTGATTCGTCTGACCACAGAACAGTTTTCCACTTTGCCACAGTCCATTTTAAATGAGCCTTGGCCCAGAGAAAACGCCTGCGCTTCTGGATCATGTTTAGATATGGCTTCTTTTTTGACCTATAGAGTTTTAGCCAGCAACGGCAAATGACACGGTGGATTGTGTTACTATATAGGGCTTATGTCTCTCTTAGTTAATGAAGCTCTCTCCTAACATGCTGAAGATCTGAATCAGGGGTCTTAAATAAGGGAGAGAAGCGGGTCCTCGAGACCAGGTTTAAAGACCACTGCCATATGTATTGCGTTCAATGTATTCCAGACACTCACCTGGTAATGCTTGATGAGATTATCAGCATTGTCAGAGATGTGCACCATTAAACACTGAATCAACTTCTCTGTGTATTTCCACAGACAGCATTGGACTGAAAAGAACATGAAACAAAAAAGTAGATTTTAATGGTGCTTACACACACTTTTGTACTGTATCTTAACTGACTGAGAAATTATAATGCCTTTAAAAGCAGACAAATCACCCAAAACGCAGAAAATATGCCACGTTCACCTTTTATTTTGGCAAACCAATTTATCAAAAACAATTAATAGTCAAGTGTGAAATTAACAAAAATTGTATACCTCCAAAAACAGGATGCACCATATCCTTCTGTTGTTCGCACTGGAAAGAGAGAAAAACAACAGTATTAAACAACATAAAAAATAATTAGGCTAGCTTTTTCAATTTTCATTATGTATTATTGTTGGAGCTGTGTGAAAATTCAATGCATTAATGCCTATGCATTAGTATTCATAAGTAACATGTTTCTGATTGTTGAATAATTAATATCAATTAAAAATACAAGTTTAACAAATCCCCATTGACTACAAATGCAATAAACGAGTGGACATTAAACAACACATTATTTCAAGCTTTATCTTACCTCTTTTCACCATCGTCACCACAATGCGCTTCTGTAAACGTTGTGAATAAAATTTGTGAATTTGTGAATAAATACTGCTGAAATATACAGTTTTATATTTTCAATTCTGTTTAAATCACACACTTAATGAATTTTCTAAATAAAATAATGTAAAGTGACTTTTTTCTTTTAATATTTCATAAATGTTTCAAAAATGTTTCATAAATGCAATGCCATAATATATCACACTATATGCGATGCAATACTATATTGTAAATATAGTCACTCTGTGTCGAACCTTATATGTACTACAGAGCACAAGCTTTTGTACTTTACTGCTTAAGTAAATCTCTGTAACACAGACACAAATAAACTTCTCTGACAGACAGCTGCAGTGTCTTACCTGTTCCAGCAGATGGCAGTGTTTTGTACTCATGAGTGTGTGTGTGTGTGTGTGTGTGTGCTTTAGGTGACCATTCTACGAGGAAAGGGCGGCTTCGGCTTCACCATCTGCTCTGACTCGCCTGTTCGTATACAAGCAGTCGATCCAGGCAAGATCTGCTCTATGTGTTTGGTGTGTGTGTGTGTGTGTGTGTGTGTGTGTGAGTGTGTGTGCCAGAGGATGCTGCTGAACTGAAGGCTGGGAATGTGTGTTATTTCTGAGTCATGGATTATTAAGCATCACAGTCAAACATGGGTCACTGTGTGTGAGTTTTAGGCTACATGATTCACAGCTGATTAAAATTCACTGTTATGTGTGTGTGTGTGTGTGTGTGTGTGTGTGTGTGTGTGTGTGTGTGTGTGTGTGTGTGTCCAGATGTCCCTACAAAGATGGCAATATCCAAAATCCATGTCCTTGTGGGGACATTTTTTGGTCAGCTCATAAATCATACTAATTGATGTTTTTGGAAAATGTGAAAATGCAGAAAGTATCTGTGATGGTAGAGGTTATGTTTTGTGGACAGAATATAGTTTATACAGTATAAGAATCATTATGCCCATGGAAACCCAGCATGTGTGTTTCTTCTCTCAGGCGGTCCAGCGGATCAGGCTGGTTTGCAGCAGTTGGACACTGTTTTGCAGTTAAACGGTGAAACGGTCAAACACTGGAAGTGTGTACAACTCGCACATGCTATTAGGTACATATAACACACTGTTACACTATAACACATTATCATTATTTTCTAACAATTCAACAGCCTGTCGTCAATTATTCCTTATGCCATGATTTAAAATGTATCTTCATCAGTCTTTTAATTTGAAATTATTGCACTTTTTAAAAGTGCTTTTACTTTTCTCTTTAAGTACTAATTCATTAATATATTTTCTGCAGGTTGTAAAATGTTTTCAAAAATATACTTTTAAGATTTTAAGTGCTCATTTGAAATAATCAAGCTGTTAAAGGTCTCTTACATTAATATTACACTATGTCAAGTACAAAAACACTCTTCTTTATATCTGCTTCTTTTGTTCTTGTATCTCTCGCTCGCTCCAGAAACAGTGTAAGTGAGATCACAGTGGTAGTTTGGCGTCCGGGACCGTCTGCTAAGTCCTGCTTTGAGGGGCTGATCCATCATCCTTCTTACAAGTCCTCGAACTACTATGATACTCCAGTTTCCCCGGCTAAAAGCAAGAGAGGGGACAAAACGCCACTGCTTCCACCTCTGCCCGACCACCGGACCAGCCGTCGGGTTCTAGTCAACGGCTCAGACGGAGGGAGTGGAGCGGGAATCCTGTGGGGAGGACGGAGGAGCGCGGTGGACGGCAAGACCGGCACTCAGACGCTGAGAGGGACGCGTGTGAAAGCGTCAAACGGAGACGACTATATCATCCTGTCACCTGTTAACCCCGGAAGCCAGGTAGAGCGGAGCACTGTCCATCAGTCCGGTGTCTCAGTATGATGTGCAGATCTGAGCAGACATGAGATCTAACCCTACAACAGCTTAGAAGTCCTAAATCACAATGTGAAGCATATTGTTCCCATGCTTCCTTTTTCATTTAATATTATGTTTCTTTATTTGTAAGTAGTCTTTTTTAAAATCATTTTCTGCAGATTTTACGCTCTGTTAGTGAATGAGACCCACTGTTTCCATTGAAAAATGTCTTTGTAACCAACTTTGTATCAGTAACTTATTTTACGCTACTATTATATTTTCAATTAAATCCATAAATGACAAAACATCATTCATGTTACACATAAAAAAGTACATTTCCGTTTGTTATAATGAAGTGAGCGTAAGGCCTATGACACTCCGCACATGTAAGCAGCACCACACCGATCTCACTGGGAAATGTGAATATTTCAGGAGGAGGCGATTTCACATGAATCCGTACAGCACATGAAGCCGAAGGTCCATTTATTTAACAGTTTATGGCTAAAGCTTGGGGTTTAGGTTCAGTTCTGTGTAGATTGATTATCATTTGGATGTAAATGAGGTCAAACTCCTCATGTGAATTGCGAGCTCTGAGCACTAAATTTATCACTATATTTTATCCATGAAGGAAAACGCTGCCATTGTAAAAGCACAACGTTGTTTCCTTTGCTTACATGCTGCTTATGCGTATTGTGTGAAAAAGGCCTAATAATATTGTAATAAACTTCTTGATCTTGATTCATTACAGAACTCCACAGAGTATCTTTACATGTACTCTGACTCTTCTACATTTTCAGGTATTGGGCTCTGTCTATGGAGACAAACACAGAACATTAAGTAAGTTCCCTAATGACTGTTTTCTAGTGCATGGTGTGGTGAAGTGGTCAAGGCTCAGGGTTTGGAAAGTTTCTAGTTTGAGTCCTACAAAAAGTGAGCCACAAGGCATCAGCATTGAACCCTTCAGAATGAAAATTTCCTGATAATTTACTCTCCTCCATGTCATCCAAGATGTTCATGTCTTTCTTTCTTCAGTGGAAAAGAAATGAAGGTTCAGGATTTTTCTCCATATAGTGGACTTCACTGGGGTTCAACGGGTTGAAGGTCCAAATGTCAGTTTCAGTGCAGCTTCAAAGAGCTCTACATGATCCCAGACGAGGAATAATCTAATGAATCATTAGATCATCATTCAAAAATGTTATTTTCTAAAAAAAAAAAACCAAAAAACGTTTTAACCACAAATGCTCGTCTTGCTCTGTGATGCGTAACGAATGACGTAATCACATTGGAAAGGTCACACGTGCTGACATTTGGACCTTCAACCCGTTGAACCCCAGTGAAGTCCACTATATGGAGCAAAATCCTGGAATGTTTTCCTCAAAAACCTTCATTTCTTTTCCACTGAAGAAAGAAAGACATGAACATCTTGGATGACATGGAGGAGAGTAAATTATCAGGGAACACATTAGATTGCAAAAAAAGAGAGACATGTTAGATGATGTGACATGATTCCCAGGTTCTTGCCGCAGGAAGAATTGCCTCATCACGGAGGAGGCTGGGATACTGTCCGAATGGTTTTACTGGGGCACAGCCGTGTTTCGCTGGGGCTCGTGTCCTGGTAAAAAGGGACTAGCGACGCCCCAGTTATAAGTGTGTTGCAAAATATGTCTCTGACTAAAATCTCACCTACAATATTTACTTTCTCGCAGCTGGCCGGATGTACCCCACACCTCAGACGTCTGCTCCACCCCCTCCGGCAGCTGGTTCCCAGTCAGCGCCTGGATTGGCCAGCAGAACGTGCTTTCTGCGTCGTTCTGGCAACAGCAAATCCAAAACGCAGCAAAGCGAACATTACCAACAGCCAACTACCAACTCGAACTTTGCCAACTATCAGAACTGCACCATTGTGAGGTCACATGTGCCTCACGCCAACTATGGTACCTACATGAAAGTGACACCTAAAATCCTTATCTTCCCCATCTTTGTGCAGGTAAGTCATCTTTATCTTCAGAATAAGCACAAACATTATAGAAAGATCTACTGGGCTCTAGTAGTGATCTCTTCTGAGATTCTTGTAACATATTAACATTGAATACCAAAGTCCCTTTAAGACTTCCATCTAGAAACGCCTCTCGGATGTGCAAGCGCAGCTCCTATCTCACTGAATGGGGACACATCCAATTCTCCAAAGCTGTTCAAAACTGTTCAATCCATCCATCCTGTTCAAAATTGCATATTTGAAATCACCAATGAAATCTGACAACAACTGTCTCAAATTTTGTTTCTAAGCGCTAGAATCATGACAAAAACTGCATTTTTCAGGCTGGACCAAGCTTATGCACATGCGCAGTCCCAAGTGTGCGTCTCTATAGGAAGTGCATGTCTGACTGTTTCTATGGGAACCGGAGCTTCTAACAGCCGCTGCAGTGACGCGATGACTTTACCAATCGACGATTGGCTCTTACTTAGAAGGCGGGACTTATTCTGCCATATTACCTGTTATACTATCTTCCATTAATAATATATGATACAAAATTGTATCATTTTATCATATTATGAGTGCATCGTCTTTATATATGAAGTCTTTGGAAATACAACAGATAGCAGGTTGTCGGTGGGTTTGGCTAATGTTCTGGCAAGGTTCTCTCAAAGTTATGTACAATTTTTTTTCTAGTAATGCTAATAGAATGTTTGTTAAACGTTATCTGGTCTTTAATTTTGCTCTCAAAACTTTAGCACAGAAATATTATTTTTTACATTGTTTAAATGTTTTTTTTTTCTGAAATTTTAAAAATGTTTCTACTTGTTTCAGAATGTTCAGAGAATATTCAAAAGTAACGTTCCCGTAACGTTTGCAGATTTATAAAACGGAATGTTCCCTTAATGATTGCATAACATGAATGTAATATTATTTATTATGTATTATTTTGAACGATCAGAGAAATAACTTAACTGGAACATCAGCAAAACGTTCTTAGACCATAATTTTGTTAGCTGGGTGGTGCAGATTTCAAACACAGTTTTTGCATGTAACAGTGTACTAGTTTAGAGAATAGTGTGGTGAGATATAAGAGGTTTGCTGTGGGGTTGAGTACTCTGTGAAAATCAGTACTGCTAGTTCAGCACTTTCTTCAGTCATGTAGATAATAACAGTGAATATTAAAAGCTGGCTTACCATAACTGATTCGGAGTCTGTCTTTTCTGAAGCCTGTAGATCTGTGCAGCCCAACTCGATCTCTGGTGATCTCTGAAGAAATGATTCTACATGAGAGCAAGCACTTCTCTATCAAGGTAAGAGATACTCTGCATATATTGTGCATGTGGATTTACGGCATTTCACACTTGAGTGTGAAGTTTTATAACTTTATTAATGTGGGGTCAGTTTTTTTTTTTTAATTCTCGCCTGAACTAACTTTTTCATGTAGAAATTACATTTGTTTTTTTCTGTAGTATTTACTTCACCAGTATCATTTTTTTATCAGTGTTCATTTTTGCAAAACGCAAGAAAAATGTACCAATATGAATCACTTCCATTTCAAACAGAAAAGAACAAGATTTGTAAACTAATACATTTTGAAGTTTGCATCACATGACCAGCTCCATATGTGTGGCTTTTCTGATGTAGTAAACTTGATGTCGGGAAACACGAGTCATAAAAGAGCTCAAAGACTCGTAGAAGCAGTTAGAATGGCCTGCTTCAGCAATTGCAGTTGCTTTCGTTAACACTATCGGGAAGGTTTAGGGCAGGGATGGACAACTCCGGTCCTGGAGGGCCAGTGTCCAGCAGAGTTTAGCTCCAACCCTAATCAAACACACCTGAACCAGCTAATCAAGGTCTTTAGGATTAGTAGAAAGTTATAGGCAAGTGAGTTTTTATCAGGGATGGAGATAAACTCTGCAGGACACTGGCCCTCCAGGACCGGACTTGTCCATCCCTGGTTTAGGGTTTAGTGTAGGAGTATGTTATTTTAAAACTCACAGGACATTTCACTTTAAAATGTTGTGAAATGTGAAAGACGCAACGTAATATCATTTTGCAGAAATGTCGCCACAGGCACGTTTTTCTAATGAGCCTGGGCTGGTGAAAAGATATCCATCTTGGGATAAATTTGGACCAAATCAGACCCAACTATTTTCGGGCTAAATAAAGAGCTTGACGGGCCGACCTGATTTATTCTTGCACACTGGAAGCTAGTTTCAACATGCTGTTACTTTCTTACTTTCCAGTTCAAGCACTGGCCGCATGTATCTGACTCTATCTGAAACATCTGCGCTCTCTCTGTTTAGGTAATGATCTTCATATACTCCGATCTGATGTTGGTGACCAGAGAGGATGAACTGGGACGATGTAATGTCCTGCAAAACCCGCTGTACCTCAGACAGCTGCAGCTGCAGGATGGTGAGTGACGACTGCATACATTCACACACACAAATCAGTGTTCAAATCCATGTTCTCAGAGTCCACAGTCCCGTCCCTTTGAGGCAGCATTCATTCATGCCACTGTCAATTTCTTTTTTAGGCAAAAGAAAAGAAAAAGTACCTCATGACATGCCCAATTTTACACTCTTTTCAGCAATATCAATAAGATCATTCATGAAATGGCTAAAATGGAAAAGATCACACCATTATAAAACCACTGTTTTGCCCAATAGATATTATTGCAATTAACTCAATAATTGATTAGATTAATTGATAAATAATTGAAAGAAGTCGTTTGTTATATTATCTGAGATGATTGTTGCTGTGTCTTTGCTCTGGAGACGTAGCAGAGCTATAAAGTGAACGATTGTGTAGATGTCCTGACTGATTTAGTGAGATCAGTGCGTGTGTGATCATGTGACAGGATGACCGTCACAGACTGTACAACTGTCTCCTCTGATAACTGTTGAAATAATGGCATTAGAGAATATGAAATATTTGATCAGCCATGTTGGTTTTATAGTAATGAATATTCCAGTAAGATTCTTGAAAGTCAGTATTGGTTTATGCACTGTATAGTTGAAATTAGTAAAAAGGTTACAACACAATAGCATTTTAATATTATAGTATTGCAAGAATCTTCTGTGAATGATGAATTTTGGGTTAAATGGAGAGAACCTACACCTGATCATGATGCATTGGTGGAAAGTGAGAAAGGCATAAATCGGAGTCATTTGTCATAATTATTCAGCTCATACAAAAAAGTATGGATAAAAAGTAGAGTTGTCAAAAGTATTGATTTTCGGTACTGAAATGTGCTCTGATTCACAAACATCTCTGATTGGCCATTGAGTGGACCGTGGACCGGTCCGTGACAGACTCCTGCTTCCAAACGCTCCCGTGTGTGTCTGTGTAAGCGCTCAGTGAAGAGAGTCATTGAGGAATATTTACAACGTTTTTGAAGCCTTGATCATTGAAGCCAATCACACACATATCTGATGAGTGCGTCAACACAACACGAATGAACATGTTATGTTGAAAAATGTTGCCCTTCCTAAATAATTTTATGACCTTATCATGTTTGTTTCCTCAGATCACACTGAAGATCTGCAATTCTACTTGATCCACATGACAGAGGTGAGTTACAGAAATATGTGGTGTAACTAATTAAAAAAACGCTTTGTTTATATGTTTATGGGTGATAATAAACAAACATTTCTGTCCCTTAGTATGATTTTCACAACCCAGCCTTATTGGAAATATACAACCGTAGTTGCGACCGTAGTTAGCTAACGATGCTTTTGGGAAACGCACCTCAGGGCATCTGCTGTGATGGACACTAGCAGGCTCCATCCTTGAGTAATGTAATGCAGGAATAATTCGATTCTTCTTTCTCCTTTGTCTCGATGGACACTCGTAGTAGCTGGAGATGTCACTGGCCAGAATCTCATTAGAGCAATATCTTTTGTGTTTGCATGTTTTTCTCTCACTCCCGTCTTCCTTGTGCAATCCGTGTCCAAGCATATGCCATCTCTCTTTCTTTTGACAAGTATAATGACATCGAGTCTGTGCATCGTGGTGCTGACTAGCAGATTCGTATGTAGAAACCAGGACAATTTCTTACTAGAGAGTTTAATTTATTTTGTTTGGTATGGAAGTGGATTTCCAATCTCTGGTATGCATTAGCCCAACTTTGCCTGAACTTATCGCTCTGTTGCTGGACGTAGATGTGATTTTATGTGGGACAATTTACATACAATGTAAATGTTGATTTAGTCGGTTAGACCATTTGCCATCATGTTGGATGAAAGCATGTTTTAAATCTCCAATAAGCATTGTTAACTGTGACCGGCTCTGTGATTGGCTCTGAATTTGTACAGGTTTGTTAGATACAATATAATTTTGTACAATGCAATAGTTGTTTTCATTGATGTGCAATCTTTACACATCTGTTAACATCTAAAAATGTGTTTCATGACACTTTAGCAACAGCAACAGACTGTAAAATATATATAGATATTTTACATGAATATTGAACCACTGAAGGTATATTGATGCACACTGATAATAAAATGACAGTGCTTTTTTTTTTTTATCGCTTTGAGAAGCAAAGGAGGATTTGAGGATACTCGACTGTTTTGGTCTTCAAAGTGAGCAGAAAAAAGGTTCATCAGGGAGGAAAGGGTCATTACTAATCAGTGGGGGAAAGTCTTAATGGTCATTAACAGCTTTTATCCCGTACCGCATGTTACAGGATTTTCTATATGCCTTTTTATACTTATGCTTCGTCTCTCTGATGCTTGATCTAAAGCATCCCGTTCTTTACACAGAAAGTGTACCTTCCCATCATGGCTTCTGGTTAGGGAAAACTTTAATGGTTTTTGTTAAATTTAATTATTTGTTCATTTCACCTACTTAGATACAATATATAATGGCAGCCGTGCACGAGAGAAACGTCGTCTTGCACACACTAACCAAACATACATTCAAATTTGAGAGTTAAGAGTCAAATTTGCCCCTATTTGGGTGTGAGCAAAAACACGCCGTTTTTGTGTGTGTCCCTTTAAATGCAAATGAGCTGCTGCTCCAGAAGAGGGCGGAGCTTTAACAGCTCAACAACAACAAAGCTGGAGAATCTCACGCAGCCAAAATGAGGAAAGTGTTCAGCCTTACATTGTTCAAACCGGAGTCGACACTGATGGAGAGACTCAGGAAGAAGTTACAACTTTTAGACGTTTCTGAATGGTTAGTGGATAAATTGATGTAGTTGCTGTGGAGTTGATTCAACTCATCCACTAGCATGTGCCGTCATGTTCATCTTTTGTGTTGAATTGATCTTCGTTTGTGAAGCAGTCCGGCGTAAAATGAACAACACTCGACTACAACAACTCTTCCTCTTCTCTAAAGCAGCCCAACATGGCCCCGCCCCCTTTGCTGTGTGTTCTCGGGGGCGGGGTTTATGTAAATGTTAGGGTTTGTGATGTCACTAACCCGGGAAGAAGCTCGTTGTAGTCCCTACCAGCCGTGTGTTGTAGTCCTTAAAAAGCGATTTCTGTAAAAGAAAATATCTCCTTTGCATTGAACTTTGAGTGTCGTAACTTTGCAGATGTTGTTTATGATCAAACAGCAACATTACACACTAACTAGAGTTAAAGAAGTGAAATCATAATCAACCACCCCTTTAAAGTACTCATTACTAGTCAAGTAAAGAAAGAAACAGAGATAAATGTATTATTTTTCAGTTAATTCTCACCCAGAATGATATAAGCGTTTCTTTCTGTGGACATTGAGAAAAATACTTTACAGGTTGATATTGCAAAGTATTTTTAAGATAAGCTGCTGTTAATCCTAACAAAGATGTGCAAATAAATATATATATGTCTGTCATGACAACTCTCTGAGTGTTTGGCATGGTAATGGATGGTAATGTTGAGATGTTTGGTCTTGGTGGAATAGGTCTGCTACGCTGCTGTTATTTCTGTTATTAGCATACATGAATTACCTGTAGCAGATCTATACAGGTGGAGCTGGGGAGGGTGGAGGGTTTCTGAAAGCGCTGCAGCTGTTAAAGCAGATACTGAACAAATATTTGAATGTTGAGCAGCGAGCTCATTGGCTGCTGATACAGCAGGAACCAATCAGCTGTGCCCAATAGAGAATGATGTGATTGCAAGTAGATTGAGTTAAGGACCCATCAGCCTGCGCCATCTAGAGTTTCACGACAGAACTTGTTATTCCAATGAAATTCATGCCTGGTTTTTAGTGAAGGCCATTTAACAGTTGAGTACAAAAGACAATGATTAACTTTATATTAATTTAATAGTGCATGATTTAAAAAAAAAAAAACGGCTTTCAAAGGCAGCTTTGGGTGTTTTTGTCAATCAACTGCAACATCGTAGATTTTTTTTTTTTTTTTTAGCTGACATTGTTAGAACAGACCTTTTTGGATTAAAAAAGGCGGGACTTTAATTTGGGCTAAGATCCTTCTTTAACAGCCTTCAAATAAACCCTGGCTGTGATATCGAAAGAGTTTGTCATGAGTTGGATTAACATGGATTACATAATCCAGAAGATCATCAGATGAAAATGTGCTCTGGTTTCCTCTGGCATGGACTGCAGATGTTTGAATGGAAACATATTTACATCAGCTTGGCTAGTCATTTGCCTCTCAAGGCCTGGAAAAAGTGTGCATGCAGGCAGCGAGTGGGAGCGCCTCATCCCCACCCCCTGCTGGTCCAGAGCGCCTGTGCCTGCGCTGATCCCGTCACACCAGCCTGACCGCTGAGGATCTGCAGACGGGAGGTAAGACACATCCTGTTGGTTTTCACGTGTCGAGGACCTGTTTTCCCAGGAAACGTTTGGACTGCTGACTGTGTGGAGGTTGATTTGGTTTACAGTTCAGAAATGGGAGCAATTTCTGTGCAGTTTCTGTGGCGTCTGATTATTGAGAGTGATTTGTAGTGTGACAGATGATATGGTTTACTGCTGTTTTATGCTATTTTATGCACAACACTTTGGTCCATTTTGATTGTTTTGAAAGTTGGTTTTTATGGTTTTGTAGATATATTTGAGTTGAGCATTTATGCATTTGTAAAATCTAGACTTAATAAATGTTTGGTTAAAGAAGTTATGCTAGTAAAAATAACCAGAAGGGGTTTTGTTTTTGGAGTGGGCTGCACATGAGCAAAAACATACCCTTACGGATGATAACTGTAATGATAACGATGAAGTTGTAGTTAAAAGAAATTGTTCTAAATATAAAAGAATAGCAGCTGTAATTATATAAAATCACTTTCAGAAAGGTCCCCCCCCCAACTGGTTTAATGATAAAAACAATGACAGCCAATCCGAACCCACCATACTTTAAAGAGACGGAGCATTTAAAGTGCAAATAAAGATGGTCATTTCTTCCCTATTGTGACGTACATTTAAGTGAAACAGCTTCTGGAACAAGAACAAATGTGGGGCGGGGCTTGATTTTGTCTGTAAGGAAATGATTGGATGGTTGTGGTTTGCTATTGGTGGATCTCAAGTGAGTGACAGGTTGCCCCGCCCTCATCATCAGAGAAGAGATGCTGCAAGACGAAGATATTCTGATTCAAGATTACGAAGAACATGAATAATTAAATTCAATTCAATTCACATTTATTTGTATAGCGCTTTTCACATTACATATCGTTTCAAAGCAGCTTTACAGAGAATGCATGTCAAAATTACACTATTAGAAGAATGCAGTTAGCAAATAATGTAATAATTTGTGCAATTAATTTACAAATGCTGTTAGCATTTAATTTTAAGGTAGAAGCAATGAATGAATGGAAAAATGAAGTACATCAACAATAATTAGGATATATAGAAATTTGGGAATGAGCATGATGCATCTTCTGAGGTCTTCGCAGGAGTTGACGCCGTCTCTCCATAAAAAAAAAAAGATGTGCACTGTAACTCATTTATAATAATAATTACGTCAATATTCCAGCATTGATGCCATGGTGATCTTAAGGCTTAAACATGTTCCAGGGCTCTTTTGCTTTTCTCTGTGCTTTGCTCAGAAGCATTCGTCTAATAAATGGATTTGATGGGCGTCTCTTATCTCACAATCGCTGGACACCCCACATGTGTGCTGGCAAGCAGTCGGGATATTTTCTCATCAGGCATTGGAGTCGTAACCGAGTTGGAGCGCAGGAAGAGTGAGAGTGCAGGAGTGACATCGGATATAAAGTAAATTCTCTCATTTTCTCAGTGTAATTAGCTAAATTACATTCAGTAGTGTGACAGTAACTCAGCTCTTTTCAACACGTAGAGGTTTAGTATCAAATGCTGCACTGCTGTTTTTTTATGTATGTAGTTTACAGTCAAACTGAATGAAGAACATTTTTTTTTGTTTATTTGAGCTAACTGATTGGTTCATCCTGGGTGATAGCAGTTAACCTTACTGGTTGATGTAATAACTAATATGCAGAAAATAAATAAATAAATAGTGAGTCGCTTGACCAACATTGATGCACTTGTAACATTCATTCTCAACATGAAGCACTTTATGACTGAAAGTAACAGATTATGAGGCCCTGATTGCTCAGCGGTAAAAGGCAACAGTGCGCAGCTCTGCAGCGTCAGTTAATGGTGGTCATAAATGTAATCTTGGTAAGATGAGTGTTTGACAGCATCAATTATTCATTGTGTTCTGAGACTGTAATCCATCCATAACATCTAAGCATAGTTCGATAAACAGCTCTATTCTCCGGGGCATCTTTGTGCAGTTCAGTCAGCCTTTAGTGCACTGATATATTACAGATGCCTCTGTGTTTTTTTTGTTTTTTATGCTTGGTTGTGTTTTCAGGGAAGTGTGTGGTTATTAGATTCTATGGCCTTGTCAGCAAATTTGCCAGGTTGATGGTTGCCATCTGTAGTGCTGTAGCGTCTTCTCTGCTCCGCTTGGAATGTTATGAGAACCCTTTACCCCTGCTTGATCCCACAGGCTTCGGAAGTTTGTCATTTTGGGAAATATACAAGACTAATAATCATATTACATAATATTCTGCCTTGGACACACTAAAACGCTGTTCCAAAACCTAGTAAGCTACACTCTAAAAAAATGCTGGGTGAAAAACAACCAAATTTGGGTTATTGGGGTTATTTGGCAAACCAGTGCAGGGTCAGAATTGGACAAACCCAGCATTGGGTTGTTTTTACCCAGCTGAATGGGTTAAATGTTGGACCCAACATGCTGGGTTGTCTTATTGAACTCAATTATTGATTAAAAATTACTATATTGCCAGCTTAAAATGAACCAAAATAGGCTGAAAAATAAAAATAAAATCACACACAGAATTACTTGAGTAACAACACGGGCAACAATAATAATCAATCATTTATTAATAAGCAAGACACCCAGCAGGAATGCACAAAAATATAGGTGAGATAAAATGTGTACATGTGTATGTGAGTGAAAAAGTGCTCAATTATACAGCTAATGGAGTTAAACAACACTTTTTTTTTTTTAAAGTAAAAAAAAAAAAAAATTGATTGATTGACCAGCATCTAACCCAACCCTTTGAAAAATAACCCAACAAAATGACCCAACAGGCTCAACCCAGCGCTTGGGTAGAAAAAACAACCCAGCATTATTTAGAGCGTACCTATACAGCATACATTCTGAACTGAAATGGAACTTCATAATTCTATTGAGTTGTGTTGAGCAAAACAAGACACAGTCACTATAAACAGTCTACACACCCTTGTTAAAATGGCTGGTTTTTAAAATGTGAGAATGAATGCATGATAAAAAAGGTCTCAACTAATACCCGGAAGCACCATTTGCTTCTATCACCACAGCCAGTCTTTGAACAGGAATCTGTCAGCTTAACACAAGTCAAGCTGTCAAGAAGACTCCAGCATAGGACAAGCAGTTTGGAGGATGGATTTGTCAATTTTTTCCCACTCTTCCCTGTAAAAGAGCTCCAGATCGATCAAATATCCTGTCTACAGCCCAAGCCATTCCACAAGTTTTTTTCCCAATGGATTTACATCTGGGATCTTACTCAGCCATTATCCTTCTTAAGCCATTCCTTTGTTGACGTATAGATGTGTGTTATGAAGCTGAAAGATGAAATTCATATTCATTTTCAACTTTGAAATGGAGGCTGGCAGAATTTGTGGCATAATGGTCTGGTGTTTGGCCTATGATTCCTTCTCTCTTGACTATATGCTCCAGTCTCAGCTGAAGAAAAGCTGTAACTACTAACATTTTGATTCTTATTGTGTACATACATGCTTTTACATTTAAAAAATGCCTGCATCTAAAATTGTCGACCTTCCCTTACTCCTTATGCTGACTTTAAAATGGGTTCAACTCCAGCAGAGGCGACTTTCAAATATACTTGTGTGATGACCTTGTTTCTAAAAGAGTAGATGCCTCAGAGACCAACAGCTTTAGCTTTCTGGTGAAATAGCCCACCACAAAAGACCAAAGTTCATTTGTTTCATATTAAATGCTGTTGATAAGGAGGTTTCTTGGTGGCCAGTGCTACAGACCAGGATTCTTTCAAAATAAATGCAAAACTGCCAACAACTATTGCAGATTGATTTTCTTAAGGCTGTGAAACACCAAAACACCAAAGTCGGGCCGCCGTTGACCGTCAGTCATGGTGTGTCTTAGATGTTTCCGTTTCCAAAATCCTTCGATAAAGACGCGTTAGCCACACAGGTCCTTAAAATAGACAGATCCGCAGTAATAAAGAACAATACTGAATGATTTCTGCAATCACGAGTTGTGAATGTGCCACAGCCGGTCTTCCCGTTCCAGGACTCTGGTCTGGGGCTGGATGAAGAGACCAGCAGCAGCTGGGAAATGTTGGATCAGAAGTCTCTCGGTCCCCGAGGCAGCCAGATGCAACCCATATCTGAGCTGCGGATCTGGCTGATGGTTGTCCAGGAGCACTTTTCTGGGATAGGACGTCCCCAGTTACTCTGTTTTGTGATGAAGGCTGTGTGAATCTGCTAATCTTTTGTCATCTCAGTGGAATAGTTGGACGTTGGATGACATTTTAGAGTCCTGTTTCATAAACTCCATTTAATGTAAAAGCATGTGATTATTTTATTAAAGTGTCAAAGCATCATGACATGAGTTCAGATGTTTCTCATGTGATGGGACAGGAAGAGATCATCCAGAAATCTATACATCTACTTTCATTGCATGGAAAACTGACATTCTTCCTTTTGCGAAAATGAAGAAAATGATACAGGGATGGAATGACATTTGTAAATGATGACAAAATTTCCATTTTGGGGAACTGGTCCTTCTCGAAGATGATGTCATCAGCACTGGCTATATGGAGCTTCATAGGGAGCCGCTTTATTAAGTTGAGAAGATGGATGGAGGAGAATGACTTGTATTGATTTCAGTGCTGGGCTGAGAAGCCACATCATTCTTCAGACAATAACAGAGCAGCTTCCTCTAGCATCTGTGCTTTCCCTTCCCTTCCATCTGACGCTGGGGAAATGTAAATATATCAAAACTTCACCTGTGATCTGTGACACATGATCTGGTATTAAGAACAAGATCAGATGATCTGAAGATAACTGCAGTGTTTACATCTGTAAACAAACAAAAAAAAAAAAAACAAATAACAGGTTTACACTGAAGCGTCTCTTAACGTTAAAACTACGATCTGACTTGTGATCAGAGGATCTCTGATTTCTTGACTTGACATGCAGATTGAAAAAAGAAACCTGTTCAGTGAATCATTTCTAAATATCAATGTTTTGAGCATTATTAATATGTGTGTTAAATGATCTGTTCTTCCTGCCAAACCAAAGTACTGCAAGCTGCTTCTGGCCGGCCGCTCAGACAGCACAACTAAGCCTCTGCAGATGATCCCGAACGTGGCAGCGTGTCTGATCTCCAATAAACCGGAGAGGAACCGCGTCTCTTGTGCTGCGTCCCGATTCCCCTTCCTATTCTATGCCCTAAAAATATGTACTCTTTTTGTGAAGAACAAGTAGATACTTTTGAGTGTGTAGCAGGAGAGTAGGCACGTTTTGGGATATATGACCACGTCATAAAATTAAAAAAAGAAGAACCATGTTTGGTTCCCCAAAAGATCTTAAAAGAACCATTTTTTTTTTTTTTTTTTAATTTGTGTGAAGAACATTTTAACAATCTAAAGAACATTTTGTTCACTGTAAACATCCTTTTGTGGAATGGAAAGTTTCCATGGAGGTTAAAGGTTCTTCATGGAACCATCAATGCCAATAAACAAGCTTGAGCGAAACGCTGCGCTCATCACTGTCACTTTTTAGCCAGCCGTCCAATCAGAGTGGAGGAGGGGCGGGACAAATACAACACTGAACAATGTACAATATCAACAGATGACGACAACAAGGAGAATAACAGAATTTAAATCAAGAGCCAGAGTAACACTTAAAGTACTAGTAACACTTCTCTGGATATTCATAGCAAGCAATGCATCTCAACTGGAAAAAAATAAAAAGCTGCGCTGATGTAAAACACCAGTCTTCCTTGGATAAACCCTTATTAAAGCTACTAAAGTTACTCAGTCAAGAGCGGTGGACGATTTCCTCTTTATCTTTTGTTGTTTGAATTAACAGTAAAGTCAGACAGCAGCTGGTTTAGGCTACTGTCACTTTAAGAACTAGTGTACAGATCCAAATATGATTTTCTTGCGTTTCCTTTCACTGAAGACTTAACTGACCGTTTACACGAATACTCACCAAAATGGGCAGTTTGATATATTTGTTTACAGTATAAAAATTATGTCTATGTCCCCATAAAATATGGAAACCCTTTGTGTGTGTGTGTGCGTGTGTGTGTGTGTGCGTGTGTGTGTGTGTGTGTGTGCGTGTGTGTGTGTGCGTGTGTGTGTGTGTGTGTGCGTGTGTGTGTGTGTGTGTGTGCGTGCGTGTGTGTGTGTGTGTGTGCACGTGTGTGTGTGTGTGTGTGCGTGTGTGTGTGTGTAAAGTGCACAGTTGGGGTCTCAAGATGGCTTTCATGAACTAAATGGATCATACCCATTTCTCTAATCAGTCCTGGCAGTGCTTGAAAGCTGTTAATGAGACAAACAAACAAATAAGAGCTTCTCCATTTCTTTCTGCTTCTCTGCACTACACTGGTTTGATTTTTCACTTCACCAAACCGCATAAGCATTTGCATACTGCAATATTCATCTCTGTCTCTCTCTGTCTGTGTCTCTGCAGAAATGTGATTGTCTTCTGAGTCTGAAAGCGACTTCTCTGGAGCAAAAAGCAAGAGTGTGTCAGTGTTTGAGCGAGAACATCCAGAAACAGCTCCAGCCGCACGGAAGACAGACGTTCTGCCCGCCTCAGCAGGTACATGCGTGATGTTTCTCTGGACATGATCAGCCATAAGGATTTGATGGAGTTGCTCTTCATTGCCGTATTCTTACTGTATCTCACATTTGATGATCATGAACAAACTAATTTATGACATGCGGGTGAGGGCATTTTCACACACTCCATGACTCCAAGAGTCAACATACTGAAAACTGCAAGAAAATTGCTCTGAAGTGCTGAAATCTGTCAAGTCAGGTCAAGAGACCTTTATTTATAGTACAGATTGTTCCAGAGCAGCTTCACAGTGACAAACAGGAAAATAACAGAATTCTGCAGAAGACAACAGCGTCATTATTCAGTAACAGTGCCGATGTTGCCAAATTCATCAATTACGAAACTAATTTGGTTCAGCTATAGAGCAACACGTCACAGTCTGTGGCACAAGAATTCTGCACGAACAAACAGGCAGATAATCTCACTGAGGATTGCGTCGCTCATCCAATCATCTCCAGATTGTAGGTACAGTGTGTTTCGACATAAGCTTGCACAGCATCAACAAGAACCACTTTAATTTTGCTCTGTTTATCACGCAAAGTGATTGTGTTCTGCAGAAGACTTTTGTGGAGATGTCTGATGTGAGAGCATGTTTTGATGCTGGATCTGTGTGGCAAATGTTTGTAGGAGAACAAAGGTGATGTCGGGCCGTCGGTGAGCATCTGTCGGGCTACTTTTCATGGTTCCACACGTCGTCTGTAGTCGCTCTGCGGAGCGTTTGGTCGTAAGTTCCGTCGAATCCAATAGAGTTCAGTGGGACCTACGAACATAGTTTGCTTTCGGGAAACGCACCTCTGATTGGCTGTTCAGTTTAGCCAATGAGAATTAAAGTGAAAGCGAGGAAAGAAGTCGAGACGGCACAGACAGAAGGCTGTCACCTGAGCTTTGCAATATGTGAACATTTCATAACAACATGAGCCTCTTTGATTTTCCTGTTGTAGGTCTTCTGTGTTTCAGCCAACAGAACAGAAATATATGGTTGCAAGCCTGAGATGTCTAGTGTAATGTTCCACAGAGACTGGAACACAGAATGAGTCTAATAGGCTTTCATTCAGTTCTCACACCTGCCATCATTTATTCCTCTGCTCTCCATTCACATGAAAGAGAAGGTGTGTGTTGATCACAGATGCTTTTATCAGCCTTTGAATCAGCTTTCACACTTTTTCACTCATTTTCTCTTCTCCTCTTTTGCTTTATGCCTCTCTTCACCTCTGTGTTCCGTCCTTCTGTCTGTCTGTTTGTTTGTTCCGGCCGTGTCTTTCACTGCAGCTGTGCCATGTGCCGGATCCATTTAAACGTCTCTGTGTGTGTGTGTCTTGGGTATGATTTAGGGCCGCGGTTCTCGGATTGACCCAAAATAGGTTGCAGGTTTTGTCAGATTGAGTCGCAGACAGCAAGGAAAAACAATGGAAAAAGAAAATAATAAAATTGAGCTAGCCATATAATTTATTGCAAATAAATTGACTAATCAACTTTTAAAAGGGAGGATAAAACATTGACATCGAAAGTAGTGCATCCAGTCAAACTGCGTCTGTCGTGTGATGATCTCTCATTGAAAACTGAGGAAACTCACATCATTACATTGTGTGCAACTACAAGAAACATGGTTTGCAGCACAATTTGTTTTGTGCAATAAATTATTGGCATCAAACCATTAAAATTCAAAAGATATTTATAAAACAAAAATCAAAATATTCAGCCTGCATCAGTAACAGTGTGGGTCATAGTTTTCCAATTATTTTGGGCCTGCTTTTAAGGACATTTGACTGTGAGAATCAGTGTTGGGACTGTGTTGGGTTGTCCAGAGCGGTGTGGTTTTTATAATTTTCATTGAAATAAAATATAAATATTAGATGAAAACCTTAAAAAAGCATCTGAAATAAATAAGTTAAATAAATAAAATACTAAAATTACTAACACTAAAACTATAAAAAAAATAGTTAAAAAACATGACAAAATTACTAAAACAATAAATAATATTAAAAACACTTTTTATTCCAGTAAATATTTCTTTTTTTTTTTTTTTTTTTTTTTGAAAGTCAGTTTCTATATAGGCACATGCAATTCTTGGCTACAACCAACAAACAAACAAACAAACAAACCAACCAACCAACCAACCAACCACCAACCAACAAACAAACAAACAAACAAACAAACAAACAAACAAACAAACAAACAAACAAACAAACAAACAAACAAACAAACAAACAAAATCCACCATTATTGTCCAAGAAATAAAATTCTAATATTGAGGCATGTTGTCACACCATATGGTGTAAGTTATGACAATGGGAACATGCCAGTTAAATAGCATATTATATACAGTTCAGCTAAATTACAAACCGTGAATAAAAAAAAAAAAAAAAAAAATCAAATTCAAAAGACATTTATAAAACGATGAACAATAACAAGCTCAGTTTAGAACAATTAATGAAACATCAACAAGCATTTTTTGTCCAACTGAAAATGCAGTTAATAAACTGAATAAAATTACAATAGTGTTTCCAGACAGGACTAAAACTCTTGTAGCTCATGGCTGGGGTCTGTTTGCCCCGTCACAAAAAAGACATAGATTAGGAAACATTCTTGCAAGTTTAGCCTGGGAAAGGACTTTAAACCATATAAAAGTACGTTTTGAGCAGATTCCCACTGCTCTGTAATATGGGAAACAGAGGGATCATGTCTACCCATAATCCCTGTATAAATGATTGAGACTCATCCCTTATTAGTCCAGGCATGATGATGAGGAGAAAATGAGCAAACTTGAATTAAGTCTTTAATAGTTCAGATTCGGTTGTCATACCAAACGTGAAAGCCTTTGTTTAATAAAGATGGCTGGAAATGATGATTGCCTACTTTACACTCTTAGAAGAAAAGTAGAAACTTCATGCGCTTCATATAGAGAACCGTTAAAAGGGCTCCCATCATGGGGTCATTTTATGGATTTAGTTTTAAAGGGGTCAAGACATGGATTTTTTTATTTTTTATTTTATTTTAAAGTCCCCCTGTGCTGAAAATCAAGATGTTAATGTTGTTTATATGGTGTTTATAACATGCTTTAAGCATGTGCAAATTCATATTGCTGAGTGTTTTCTCTTTAAACGGCAGTGATCTAAAGACCGTCTCAAAAACACGGTTTGAAATCGCTGGCGTTTCTGACGTCCCAGACTGCCTCGTAACCAATCAGGTCAGAGTGTGGGCGGGCTTTAGCATATCATTACCTGACCGCACAAGGGAGTGTCAAAAGAAGGTTATCCCGGTATATTTTTCTGTTGATATGAAAAATCATGTAGATTTATCAATATAGCGTGAGTATGATGAATATTACGATGTTCTGATGAACTATAAGCCTTTCTCCACTGACGTTCTGAGTTGATCAAAGCGTTTCTAAGGATACTGGTAGATAGAAAGCAGCTGTCTGATTCGCTAACGGAAACATGGTTTGTGTAACATTAGCAACATATTATTAGCTGTTTGATGATGTAGTCAAGGAAACGGCTAATCATAGTAATAACCGTTATGTGTCCGACATTGTAAAAAGTGATATCATTTACCTCAGTAAGTTGACCGAGTGGATCTAGTCTGAGCTCGTGCGAGTGAGTGGAGGCGGGGCTAATTATCATATTCATAGATATGCGTATATTAAATGAGGCAACGGTGTAGAGTTACATTCAAGCTATTTAAAGGCATTAAGAATTTTTTATTTATTTTTTTCACAGGAAAACATTCTTTAATATGTTCATTGAGGTTCATTTATAATGTTAATAAAGTTTTTTTGCACAAAAAACAAAAACAAACAAACAATATATATATATATATATATATATATATATATATATATATATATATATATATATGGTGCGATGATGTATAACTATTGGTCGATGCTCTGGAGGCAGTCATTGGCATATGCCCGTGTGATGTCACAGGTCACCCAATATCAAAACAAGCCATTTTTGAAACGTGATAAAATAAATGCTTTGCTTTTCTAATGAGGACGATCATTAGATTTTGATAGGCAATTTTGATTTCTCATGTCATGACCCATTTAAATAATTAATTAATTTTTGTTTCAATTCATTTTTAATTTTAATTAAATGTTATGAATTAAACACTTTATCACAAAAAAAAAGGGTTTAAACTTAAACTTAAATGTATCATGTAATAATTTAAGACATTTCTCCTTATATAGAACCCTTTTGACATAAATTTGACATTTATTTGAGTCTAGGAACCCATTCAACAATCCCCAAGTCTGTAGGCTAATAAGTGAAGTATTCAGAAAAATGCCATATTTTCCAGAATATAAGTTGCATTTTTTTTTTTTTTTTTGATAGAAAATATATGCTACATTCTGGGATCCTGGAAAACCTGTAAACATTAAACTACTGTTTCACTGAAACAAATAAAAACATAATATCAAAAGTCATGTGACATTCAAATCTGAACATTGATTGTTCAGTAGGTGTGGAAGCTGTACTATAGTCAGAGATGGGCATAAATACATGGAAATGTATTTAAAATACAAATACAAAATACTGTGTGGGAAAATGTATTTAAATACAAATACAGTATTTAGTATTTTGAAAATACACAAAATACATGTGAAATTGAAGATTCAGTGCAGGTATCCCTGATAGGCTGAAATCTATCTGGGCCTATTCTGAATGCCAAAAAGCATTTAGATGTGTGCAACTACTTAGAAACTTTTGTTTTAATTTTATAAACCTCTTCCGTTCCCCTGCCCTGTAGGAAATAAAAAACTATAAAAAACCCCCCAAAAATAATTTTTAACTTTTATTATATTTTATCACCATCATTAAAAGCCAATGTGACAATGTGTAATTTGTTAAGCTAATTATAAATAGTGACAGTGAATTAAGAAACTACATAGGCCTACTGACTTTTAATTCCTTACCTCATTTCTGCACTCTCTGTCATTCTCTCTCTGTCATTCTCTCTCTCTCTCTCTTAAGTGCTTGCTTCCTTGCTGGTAATTACAAATAAACTTATGTAGTGCAAAATAGCAGCCATTTATATACTTACTTCTGACAAGGTTACAATGTAGTCTATTACTTATGGTAAACACTATTAAAAAAAACTGTAAAACTGTGGGAACCTTTTCTGCTATATAGCAAAGAATAGGGATGGGTGATATGACAATATATGGCATGGTTTCACAATTATCAATATCCGTTATGATACCACAGCAAAAACTGAATTTCAAACTCTTTTGATGCTTTTTTTTTACGCAAGTAGTATAGTAACTTTTATATTTATTTAATTTAAAGTTTATTTGTTTCTATATACATAATTAGAAAATATAAAATTTATCTAAAATAAAAAAAAAAATTAATTAGAAATCATTTGGCACTTTTTTGGTGAACAATAAAACTAAAAGTGTAGTGTATCTTTCATCATTGTCATCACAAATGCACACAATCACTACACTAAACTGATGGAGACAGACAATGATTAACCTAATTATTTCGTCTCTACATAAACAAACATTTGCATAGATGGGTAAACACAATCACAATTTGGAAATGTGTCCAGTTACATTTTCATAAAGCACCATGTTTTTAAAATTTAAAATGATTACATTTACAAAATGAGCCTGCATAGCAGAAATAATGAATAAAGTAATGGTCGGTGTTTAATACAATCGTTAATTGAAATAAAATAATTAATGAATTAAAAAACATATATAACACAGTATTGTTCAATTTAGTGTTATACATATGTTATCATATTAATATGTTTTGTTCTAATGTCTCAAGTCAAAATTTCAAGTTTACTTGGTTTAACTTGATTATTTGGGTAGGGTTTAAGAAGTGTACTAAAAAACTTTTTCACATGTGTCGTCAAAATGACCTACAACCTAATCAGTTTACATGTGAAGAAATCCATTTATTCACAAACTTCTTTTTGGGGGGCGTGTCTGGTCTGAACCTGGTCTGAACTAGTTGATGCATGAAAACAACACCCTGATAAAGAGGTTGACTGTCTCAAAGTATTTTGAGTATTTTGAAAATACAAAAATACTCATATTAAATGTATTTAAATACAAATTACATTTGATTTTTTCCAAAGGCTTATACAAAATACAAAATAGTATTTTGTATTTCAAATACGTATTTTAAATACATGTATCTGAAATACTGCCCATCCCTGACTATAGTTTGTACATGTTTGTGTCAGGTATACGTGTGTGTGTCTGTGATATAAGAGGAAATGATGAGGCCTCATGAATCACGCAGGCAGAGAGAGCAGCGTGACACACAGACGCGCTCTGACAGCTGGATCGGCGGCCATGTGGCGACTCACGGGAAATGTCATCTAACTGTCATTTCCTTTCATAAACGTTTCGTTTCATTGTGCTGTGTAATGATGCTGTCTGTGTGCAACCTACAGTACAAGCCCAGATCTCTGTTACCCGTTCATTTCATTCTTTATTTCCCTCGCCATTGCAGACAAAGATATTAAGAAAGAAATGCTGCACTTAAATTCCATTCAACAGACACTGCATGGAGTTCAGTAGGTAATAAATGTTGCGTTTTTGCAACTCTAAACTTTCTAACATTATTAGAATGAATTATTTCATTTCTGTTTCAGACATGCAACAGGTAAAGAGAAGTAATGTAGCAGGGAAAAGCATGCATGAAACGAGAGTATATTTTTCTGTGGTCAACACACTTACTTGAACTAAAGGGATGTAAATGTCTCTTTTCATTGTTATTTCGTTGTAATTTTAGTGGTCACTTGCCGTTAGAGGTGCTGTAAGACTTGTATAACAATGTATACTCACCAAATTGTTCACAAAAATGCCAGTTACGTTATACTTAGTACTGCATGCAGACTTGCTGGATGTGTTTAGAAAAGCTTCTACAGTATCACTGAACTGTCAGTCGATCTTTTTATATGGTGAGTATTTGTAATTTGGCTGCCTCTTCCAAGGCAAGTATATCACATGATGGACGGTGATGTTCTGAACTTAATTTAACACAACGGTTCCCTGTCCTTTCCAAACTCGGACCTCTCTGATGAATTCAGATAACGCCACAGTCTCTGCAGACAGCTCTAGAGAAAACACTGCAAAATAATGGAAATGCATGCTGACTTCTGTCCAGAAGACATTCAAGCATGAAAGCCTGTTCTAGTAGAGCCCAAAAACAACATCAAGACTTTGTAAAAGGGCAGAATATGGCCTCTTTAATGTTTAATGTGTGTTTTTGTGTTTAATGAAGCCCGATAGTCTGTGGCTGAACAGCAGCATGAGGTCATGAGCAATTCATAAACATGCTGCAGTCTTTTCGACGTGTGATGTCCCACGTTTGACACGAGGAGTTTATGTCCAGGGATTAGAGAAACATTGTTTTCTGCAGTCGCTGCCCTGTGACACTCCTGGAAGAGGCTAAAAATAAGCCCTGACCGCTCGACGGACCTGCGTCACACTGGACACTCAGGGACTATCTTTACCTCACACTGGACACACACACACACACACACTCCTACTGTCTATCATTAGTGCGTGTGTGATAAGATGGGTAAAAGCAGCTTGTGACGGCAGATATAAATGATGTTCATGTTATCATCAGAAAAAACAAACATTTATTATGAAGTGAGTGACGTGAAGGTTAAGTTCGGTGACCCATTCTCAGAATCTGTCCTCTGCATTTAACCCATCCAAGTTAGTGCACACGCATTAGGAGGAGTGAGTAGTGAACACACACACACACACACACACACACACACTGCAAACCGTGACACACACACCCAGAGGCAGGCCATTCATTGCGGCGCCCGCGGAGCGATTAGGGGTTCGGTGCCTTACTCAAGGTCGTTTCCTGCTGGTGTTGAGAATCGAACCTGCGACCTTTGGGTTACAAAACCATTGGGCCACAACTGCCCCTAATTAGAAGTATTAGTATCAGTACTGAACCAATATTGGTAACATTTTTTAATAAGTATACAGTAATAAAGTACTTACAAATTTAATTTGCAAACTATTATTTTATTATTAGTTTATAGTTAATTCATAGTTAACCCTAAAATCTATTCGAAATGCATTTATTTTATGCTAAGAGTACTACAATTGCATTTACATTTACATGTATAAATACCATGCAATTGTAATTTTTTTGTTGAGGTTCAACTAAAGATATATTTAAGTATATTTGATTGTGCTAAAGTCAAACTATTGCAAATATTATTAGAATGAATTATTTCATTTCTGTTTCAGAAGTAATATATCTTGCATCCAAATTATACAGTGATCATACTATCCTTACTAATAGTGATATTAAACACATTGTAGGCTTAATATTTAGAAATATGCATTGTGCAATAAAGAAGAACTAAAAAATGAAGTTTAATTGTAAAATTAATGTCAGTATATCTGTAAATAGTCAACATTTGAAGCGGATCAAAACCCTTCATCAAAGTTGTCCTAAAATCAACTTTGATTAACTTTTTTGATCTACTTCACATGCTGACTACTGTATATTAATGGGTTTTTATTTCGTGTGAAATTATGTAGGCCTATTTTAAATATATTTTAGTAGGTTTTTTTCACTTGGACAGACTCTGCATCCATTGCCTCCGACATGTTTTCTCACCGTCACGTACTTAACTCTGAAACTCTTAAGGAAATCCAGAGTTACCTAAACTCATGAGTTGTGCTGATGATCATGTGCATTTCAAATACATTATTTCTGACATGACTTACTGAAGCTAAACCTTGACCTCTATTGGCCTGCCCCAACGTCCAGCTATTGGTTGATCCAGAATGATTGACATGTTTTGAACACGCCATAAAGCCAGTGCCATCACACTCACTGACAATCGGTTTGCTGTACTAATCGGTCACTATTGGGAATCTGTGTTGCAGATTTTGGCACATTTGTCAGAAGAAAACTTTAGAGTCTAGAAAGTCATTGTAGCTAAAGACACAATCTCGCCATGTGTTTCAAATCCGAGAATAATCAAATTATTTTTAGATGATGCTATGTAATTTTTTAGATGAGACTTTCTTTTTGTGCAAACCACAGAAAACATGAGGTATGAACTGAAACATCGAGTTTGTTTCTGCTTGTTTTGGTTGTAAAGGCAGAATTTTCAAACCCAACTTTTGCCTCCAGCTCAGACCTAACCATGAGAAATTTGCAAATAAATTTATTTAATTTGTTACATTTTTACTTCAGTAATTTATTTTTGTTGAACACTATGTTGTCCTGTTATGATTAAATGTCCAATTCAGTGAACAGTATTTGAGTTCTACTTGTTTAGTACAAAAAATAGTAATGGCCTAGATAAAGGTTTACAGGAAATGTGTTTTGAGCTGCAAAAAATAATCATAAATAAGTTTTATAATTATTACATTTACCTTTTTTAATAATTTGCTCACACTTTGAATGTCAGGCTATTGTTTAATTTAATTCAATAGCACTTTTCAACAGCTTAAAGTGCATGTTGGTGTTGTATAGCAACAGGCCATTTCACGTTTATTTTCACGCTCCACTTGCTGAGTGTATATTAATCATTTTGTCGGCGATTCACAGTCTTTTAATCCATATAATTATTGCTGTCATTAATAGTTGTCATTAATAAAGTCTGTGTGCTTATAGCTGTACTTGTAACAGTATAGAGAGAACACAAAGTAACACCAGTTTAGCGTAGTCTTTAAATGTGTGGTGGGGCAACAGGTAAGCCGAGTGCTCTTGTGCGACAGCGGCCCGCGTGACCCGGGTTCGATTCCAGCCCGTACTGATCCCTGCATACAATATACATATAAATCTGTTCCCATCGTCTCACTGATGTTCACTGGATCAGTAAGTTACTGGTATACTGGAGCTGTCTGTAAAGGGTATATTCTAAAACTGTAAGGATTACTTTATTGTAGTCTATTTGAAGCACACTATAATGATGCCATTAGCACACTACAAGTTCACTTGGAATGCCATTGCAATGTGTTTTTAAAATCACTAAAAGTTTGTTATCAGTATAATATTAATGTGTGTTCAACACTCTTATAATGTAATTGTATTGCAATTCTAATGTCACCAAAATTCTGCATTTCAAAACTTAAACACGAGTATATTTACAGTGTACTTAAGTATACTTGGAATAGTTCCACTTTAGCGCAAACAAGTATATTTAATACAACTTTAGTTGAACTTCAGCACTGCTTTTGGACAACTAAAATTTCATTTAATACAAAATTAGTTTTTCCAATTTAGCAGACTTTAAGTATACCAATATATAGCGTGCCACAAGTACATTGTTATACTAAAGTACATACAAATAAATTGTGCTTAAGTATACTAATTTTTCACTAAGGGTGTACTAAATAATAATATGGGATTTAATGGTTATTTTATAGTTTTTTGACTTCTAAAGCCATTTGGGTTTTAAAGCCTGTCTATAGACATACTGTTAAAACTACTCATGACCACCCTTACACAAACTGATCACATATTATTGTAGTAACATGTTGTAGCCTACAGTATTTTCTGGGCTATTTTTCATAGGTCATGAACTGTTGTTTTATTGTTTTTTAATGTTTCTTGGGATGCACTAATAATGTAAGTATGATTTTTACATCAAAATTGTCATAATTTAGAAATAAAAGGCATTTTTCTTACCCTGATTTTAGCCTCTGATTTAAACGCTCTGTTTTAAGGGGCGTGTCTCTGTGAGACTTCAGTGTAAACGCCCACTGCTGTGATTGGCTGACATATTTGTCTGTGAAACAGCTAAGTATTACTCTCTCAAACTTTTGGCACGTTTTTACTATCACAGCTCTCAAGGTGAACTAATCATGCAAAGTGTTGATTACAGCATTATATTTAGATCTATGGCATTATATTTAGATCTATAGCATTATATTTAGATCGTGGCATGAAAGGTTGCAGTGATGAACATTGTAGTCGATCACAGACATGTTGTTGAGCTCATGAAAGCAGTGAAATCGTCACTGAAACTCAGTTTCTGCACACTAACGAATGCTTTCATCATAACTAACAGTGCAAACACCATATAAATAAGAGATTTGTTGAATAAAACGTGAGTTTTGGCTCGAGTCCAGAACTCAGTCACGGATAAACACACTCTGTTTGATTGACAGCTCCAGAGATTGTAAAGGGAGCGTTCTTTGATCACTTTCTATATATAATTTAATCACACTTTAAATAGATTATTTTCATCCTACTAAGAGAAACAAGGTGAAGTTGAGCGTTTAGTCGCTGATTTGATTTACTGACACACACACAAAGATCATCTGGCTGTACATGAATCATTAATATCAGATCAGGCATCAGAATGAACACAGTTACTGACATGTTGTTGCATTACTGTCGAGTTCATATCGTAAAAGTCTGTTTGTGCCGAAATGAGATTGATTTACCAAAGAATCCACAGTGAAATGAACCGAACACAAATAAATAAAGCTCAACTGAGACATTCACATTGTTGAAAATAAATAACCATATTCCTGCATTAGGATCCTTTGAAAGGTAATGTTATTTTAGTCCTGTATCGCTCTTCTCTCCTCCTCATCTCACTCACACACCAGTGGGCGGGGCTAACGCTGCAATGATGAAGTAGGCGGAGTTTCAACATCTATAGACACATTCCAGGATCAGTCGTTCGCTGGATCTGGTGTCAATAAAAGGAGGAAGTTTTCAGTTCTGAAACTTACAGGATATTTTTTTTTTTTAGTACGATGACCTCCTAAAAGTTGATTTCTCAACTCATGACCCCTTTAAGATCCAGACCTTCATGAATGATAGACCAAGCTAGTTTTCTCTGTGTAAAATGTGTTCTGCTCTAATAGAATTTAAAATAAATAAATAAATTCTTGCAAGATTTAAACAGGAATATTCAGCGTTTGATGGATCTTGTTTGGTTTTCTTTAAAGAAAGGACAGTCTATAACTAATTATAACTTTAATGTGATGTCAGTCCTGCATGGCAGATGTGTTTTATGGTAATGAAACGGGTCCTGAGACTCATTTATTGCTTTCTGATGAATGAATTCATTTCAGCAGAGGGTCTATGAGACTTTAATGAGAATGATGTACTGCAGACATTTGATTTATATACTGTACGCATATAGAGTTTCTAAGTTTGCAATTTGATCAAGTCTCTTTTCAGTCTGTTTTAACTGTATGTGATGAATGTGATGTGTCTGATGTTGAAGTGAAGGTTTCACATGACCTTGACCTGTGATCCGTCACATATCTGTAGATCAGGTGGCTTCATTATTGCTCAAGCTGAATTGCAATAGCAAATATGTCTTGATTTCTCAGAGTAATGCAGTGAAGCTCAGTTTATGAGAACACAATGTACAGCCTCCTTCAGTAATGACCTCACAGAAAACAACTTGCAGTTTTTTATGCACCAGGGCTGATGAAATTTGCAAACAGATGCCTGTGCGGACCCTGCGTGTGTGTGTGTGTGTGTGACAGAGATCTGCTGGCGTATGACATGTGCCTGTTTCTTTTGTGAGCTTTTGATTCACGACTCGGCCGCTTCTAAAAATAACAGCAAGCAGAGCGGGACAGCGGCCTGTCTCCGGAGAGAGAGAGAGAGAGAGAGAGAGGGGAGAGAGACAGGACATGTGCAGCACTCCTCTGTTTCTCTCTCTCTCTCCAGTCATTTTGTTCAGCAGCACAGTCGCGCCTCAGACACACACACACTCACACACACACACACACACACACACACACACACACACACACTGAGTCTGCAGCAAATTGAGAGTGAGGCAAATCCACACCGAGAGAGCCAAAGAAACAGGTAGAACAAGACAGACGCAAAAAAGGGAACTTGCATTTCTAGAAGTACAGAAGGAGACGTGAACCGGACAGGATTGAGGATCAGCTCATGTGAGAGAGACGCTCAGAGCGGCCAGATGCCTGTATTCAAGGTACACCTGCTTTACTGCTAATGACCAGAGCTTTACACCTGTGTGTGTGTGTGTGTGTGTGTGTGTGGCCGGGATGACAGCAATACATGTTTCTAAAGCTGCACTGTTTACATTGTATCTATTAAATGTGTAGCTGACATTGACATTAACATGCAGTTACACTGAATATCACAATGGGTTTACATTGTATTTTTATTTTTCATATTCATATTATATATTTTATTAGTGTATATATACAGTATATATCAATTTTTTAAATTTTAGACTTAAAATATATATTTTTTAATTGCATAAAGTTTTTCTAATATAGATTTATGTTGCAGTTTAGCTGAATATGACGAGGTTTCAGTACATTTGACATTTTTCGATAATTAGAGAATTTAACATGTTTGGTTTGTTTTTAATTGCTTTAAGGTTTTCTAATGCATATTTTATGTTCGTATGAGCTTCATGTTTATGGACAGTATAGCCTACATATACTTTTGTGGATTTATTTCCTTTTTAGGAGGCAATATTTTATGATGAGTGAGGAACATCATATATGAAATGTTTAACATGCTCATATTTTATGTGTGTTTGTGTGTGTTTTATTGGTTATAAATGGTGTTTGCTGAGATAAGCAAGTGGAAAATTGTTAAATAAAGTTTCTTGCTCTGGTTTTCACATGCAGCAAAGCATACAGAGAGAGAGAGAGGAGACTTACATGATGATAGATTGCTTTATGAAGTTTATATGACTGGCCAGTCGCTGACATGCACATTTCCCACAATGCTCGTGGAGGCGAGACAGACGTGAGTGTCGGTGCAGGAAGATAAGAAGAGGAGATTTCTCAACTTGTTGTTCTTAAACACTTCCTGCTGTTGTGGTATTTGAGAAAAGTTGTGTCACAAAAGCTGAGTTTAAAATATCTCAACTTTACTTTCTGCAATTCATTAGTTTCACCCACATAATCTGTCATCATGTGTGTACGCTCATGTCGTTTCAAACTTGTTTTGATGTATTCTGTGAAACACAAAAAGTGTTCATACTGCTCTTCTCCAGACAAAGAAAGGGCTGTAAACGTGCTCCATATGACTGGTGTGATATATTTGAAGCCATTCGGCAGGTGACGTGTGAGCAACAAATCCAATATTCAAGTCCCAACTGATTCGAAATCTTCCCTTTTAATACTTTATTACACATTCAGATCTGTGCTGTCAGACATGTCAGGCCAGTAAGACGCTCTCAGTCAATGATGTTTGATGTCAGTGATGTTAAATGTGTCTCAGTGTGTCCTGAATGTACACTTGACATTAGATTGAAGAGCTGCTTGTGGTGCTTTCTGTCATTTTTGGACACATTTCATGTGTTGCATGGACAAGATTTGCTTTTGTGTTCCATGGAAGAAACGAAAACAAGCATCCAGAACGAAAGACCAGGGTTGTTCCAACTGACTTGACTTCAGTAGGTTAAATTTTTATGCGAATATATTTTTATAAAATAATTTCAAAACAATGATGAATGGCAAAATGAGTGATGTCTTTGTGCTTCCCTTACACAGTAAATCCAGCGTTAGCGTCAGTTCTGGCAGGTCACGTCAGTCAAGCTCGTGTCAGCTGACTCGCGTCAGCCTGTAGGAATACGACGCCTATCACAGCATCAGTGTATGAACTCCTCAGTATTATCAGCAGCTATTGCATTCTCAGGAGCTCCATCCCCAGCTCCTCCTCTCGTCAGTCAGGATTGGCCTCATGATTCCCCTGAATCAGACTAATTCTTGAAATATGTGTACGTGAAATCATTACATTAATGATATCTGCATATGTTGTTTGTGTTCTGTTTACCCTGGGGGTGTTAAAGCTGCTCTCCCTGCCCAGAACACAACCATTCTGCCAATACAAACTCTGTGCAATTTTCAATTATACTTGATGATTGTGTCGTTCGCTTTTGTGTGTTTGCGTCACGTCCGTGAACACAGAAAAGAAGGTCTAAGTTCTATATTGTGGCTCGTTGCTGCATTAAATAGTGTTGTTGCGTTAGTGTTGGTGCAGCATGACAGATCACCATCAGATATAAATCAACATCCTCCAATTCTATTCAAATTCCATCTTCATAAGTCCACTGGAACTGAGGAATCTGCTATCAGTATATTTCCTTTAAACTAAAATTAAGAAAGTACACTCTAAAAAATGCTGGGTTAAAAACAACCCAAGTTGGGTTGAAAATGGACAAACCCAATAATTGGGTTGTTTTAACCCAGCGGTTGGGTTAAATGTTTGCCCAACCTGCTGGGTAGTTTTATTTAACTCAACTATTGTTTAAAAATTACTTTATTGCTTAATTAAAATGAACCCAAAGTATGTTGGAAATTTTAATATGTTTAATAAATTAGCATTTATTAATAAGATAATGAATAATAAACAATAAACATTTATTAAATTGCTTATTAATAAACGTACACCTTTTGATTATTATTATTGCCTCTGGTAATTATGTGTCTGATTTTTAATTTCTCACCTATTTGGATTCATTTTAAGCCAGACATATAGTCATTTTTAATCAGTAGTTGGGTTAAATAAAACTACCCAGCAGGTTGGGCAATCATTTAACCCAACCCAACTTGGGTTGTTTTTAACCAAACATTTTTTAGAGTGTATACTTTCAGTCTACTTTTTATGTACTTTTCAGAAATATACTTAAAATTGCACTTGCGTATACTTGACTTATACTGACAGAAAGGTCTTAGTATATTTGGACTATACTTTAATCAATCTTTTGACCAAGATGTACTTAAAAGTATAATTAAGTATTCTAATTATACTTGACTTGTAGTTTTGATTGAGTTGACTATTAAATGATTTTTTACATGCTGTCTTATAAACTTTGTACATTGTTTGAAAACATCTGTTTTCTTTATAAATCTATATGTCCGGATCGGATACCGCGACAGAAAACATTCCTCTCGGAACATCAAAGTTATTAACACAAGCACAGAATAATAAAAGCACATTTCAACATAACACTCAGGCCTGCAAACATAAATCCCCCTAAGTATACTAATACATGAAGCAAAATAAATGATACCCAGGATAACAGAGGTCCACACGGGTTACCGAAGAGAACCAAAACCCTTTTATAATTCTCTGCAGGTGTTTAGCATTACGATCACCTCAAAGTCACGTCACAGAACGATAAGTGTGATGATATGCTCACTTAAAGAAAAGTATAGCCTACTTGCAGGATAAAACTGCTAGTTTACTGAGACTCATAAACTAAAAAAATATACAAGTATTAAAATAGTAAACTACTAGTATACTTTAAGTTCATTAGTACAGATGCAGAACAAATGAGAAACGTAGTTGTGCACTTAAACACAAAAGTGGGCCAGTTTAGTCCCAAGCTGTACTGAAATAGTACACTTAGTAGTTTACTACTAGTAGGGTGAATTCAGGGTGATTGGGACACTGTTTGCCATTGAGATGAATTGGAAAATGTGCCCCAATCAACCTGAACCGTGGATATTAGTATACTTACTTACTTAAAAACTATATTTTTAAGTATACTTCATAAAATGAACTTCTTCGTAAGGCCTGTACTGTGCTTTACTTCATAGCTGTAGCTTTTAGTAGCATTTCAACAAGTTTGCGCTTTTGTTTCCGTACTTAAGTTTCTGCTTTTCAGGCCATTTCCAGCAGTGCAAACAGAGCAGATAGGGCTACCGTTAATGATTGTGTATTCAGTCGGACATAGAAGTCCAGCCAAGTGGCATGATGTCTTGAGTAAGGCTGGGGTGAGCGATCAGCGCTTAATGGTGTGTTTGTGAAGGGCTCTCTCTCTCTCTCTCTCTCTCTCTCTTCCTCTCACTCATGATGTGTTTATGTGAAGAGGGTGTCGCCCGTCCAACCACTAGGTTTCTTCCTGTCTCTATTCTTTCTTGCACTTCTTGTGATCTTGCAGAAGAAGCTTGAATCTGCACTCTAACCCGGTCTGACACACACTGATGCACATGTGACCGGGGTCTGATTCTCGTGTCTCGGCTGTGTGTTCGTCCTCACGGTGAGTGTGTTGATGGTGCGGCTGATTTCTTTCTTTGTAGTGTTTCTGAGTGTGTACAAGTATTATTCCTTGTTTGTGAGGAAATTGTTTTTGCTCGTTCAAATCTCAGGAGGCATCAACTTTGTCTTGGCTAAACTGAGACAGCATACAGAACTGTAAAATATAGGTGGTGTCGAAAGAATGAACTTTAAATGAGTTTCTATTGAGATCTCTGGCTTCTGTCAGACTTTGGTTGTCTTGGCAAATCTGAACACCGTTTGAGGCGTTAAGATCTATTCAGACACGTGTGAGATACCGGGGAGATGCAGAAAACTTTAGTTCAATTACTTGCTTATGTTACTTAAGACAAAGATATTTGTAGGTCACCAATGATACATTTGTGGCATTTGACCATGTGAGACGGTAAGATTTTCTTGCCTCCGTCGAATAATGGATCGTCAGGTTTCTTGTGGAGTCCATGAAAGCTCAAGTTCTCATACTCTTGTAGGCTACACTGACAGAAGAAGTAAAAAAACATGTTTGAATTAGTGCGTTTTTACGTATTATAAATCAAGATTTCACATTAGCAGCCTGAAAAACAAAATGGTGATTCAAACTAGGAATAAATTTCATACAGAAAGGGAGCAAATAACGTTCGTCATCAGTGAAGTGGTGGATGATTTCAGTTCTGCACTCTCACGAACATCACTGAAGCTGTCTAATTGAATTTGTGACATTTTTTGCCCCAAACATTTCCAGTTCATTTCCAACTCATATCATACATGGCATCTCTGCTGTCCAATTGATGGAAATCCGTCGTTGCGATGGAGAATGGTAATCCCTGCGATAGTTGTTTTGACCATGGTCAAAGTAAAATTTAACACATAATTGAAAGCACCAGAGCAAAATCATTAGGGAACATTCCTTCATATTAACACAGTACATGTACATTCCATGCATTTAAAGAGATAATTCACATTATTCCCTTTTGTGAATTCTATTTACTGCAGCATGAGAAAGTATGGAGTCCCCCTAGGGTCACATACAGTGGCAGAATGTTTCCCCCAATAATCTGTGCCTTGAGTTTGCGATCGGTGCTCTCTGCTTATGAACTGTACTCGTGGATTATAACAATATGTGGCCACAAATTTGTAAAGTGAGCTTGTAGCCTCATATGTGACAACTCTACTCTTATGCCAGGTTCAGACTACACAATCTTTTTGTCTGTTACTATTTGTGTGATGTTGGAATTAGTATCAATTGATACAACTTATGGGTTGCATCATTGCACTTCCCTTCTTTCATTTAGCAGCCATAACCATGTTTGTTTGTGGAGAGCAGAAGTGCACACACATCGGTGTGATGGGGCATGAGGGATCAAGAGAATGAGGCTTCCTCGCGGCGGCCATGTTAATGACTGCAGCGGGCGTCTTTATTGGGCCGAATGTCTTTGTGATGGTTTGTGTGACCTTAATCAAGTATTGTGTGTCCCTGACCTTCTGTGTTTGATTAATCTTGCCTCCGTGTCCTTCTTTCTCTCTCTCTCTCTCTCTGAGAGCGGAGCCCCAGTAGCAGAAAGACTGACTCTAATAGCCATAAAAATGGTAAAGGTTGTTTTCTGTACTCTGTTAAATATTTTATGGCTCTATTTGTGGGTTTCCACAATCTAAAAGTGAGAAAAACTGCCTGATTCGACTACAATTTCTATGATAAAAGCAATTGCTGGCAACTGTTCAACAATTACCTCATATTTCACAGTGATGTGAATTTTTGGTTGTTCATAGGATAAAATATAGGAGAAAGAAACAGAAGAAAGAGAGGGCAAGTTATTCCACAGTCTGAAAAGCCTCCATCTGCTCCGTGTTTCAGCCTTCAGCTATGGCCTGTCCATAAATTAAGGTTACCAGCTTCTGGAGGGTTGTAGGGACAGTGCAGTCGGACAGGTAGTTTGTGGCAAGGTTATGTAAGGATTTATACACAAATAGAAGAATTCATAGTCGATCCTAAACTGGACTGGAAGCCGATGGAGAGCTCGTAAAATGGGAATGGCGTGATCATATTTGCGACTATTCTTGAGAAATTTGGCTGCAGCATTTTGAGTTGGAGTCGAGATACCTGGACTCAGAGATACCGTAGGACTGCAATAACCCACACACGAGGATATAAAAGAGTGGATAGCTATCTCAAGAGACTTTTCAGACAGAAAATGTTTTATTTTAGGGTACGTTTACACGACAACGATATGCTTAAAATGTAGAAGTTTTTCCTTTCAGTTTTCCACGCACAGACGACACCATTGTCAAAACGATCCCCATTCATACGAATCCGTGAAAACGACTAAAAACGCTGTATTCTGCTGACAGGCCATTAGATGGCGATGAAACACTATAGACTGAACATGTAATACACGTGTGCATGACGTCATCGTTTTCACAGATTCACGTTTTTAAAAGTTTGCATTTTCAGGCACCCAAAATGCTGTTGTCGTGTAAATGAACGGCCAAACGCATAAAAAGTTTTAGTTGAAAACAGTTTTGTGTAAACGACCCCTTAGCTAGAGTTTTTGTCTAATGTTAGGAAAACACCAAGGTTCTGTACACAGATTGACTTAAAAACAGACAAATGTTATTGTGCCGCAGTGACAAGCTGTTGTACCTCTGTGTTGATTCTCTCTGTTTTATTATTATTTATTTATTTCATTAATTAGAGTCAATCCTGACATTAGCATCATGCCCACATCCTAAGCACAAGTGCCACTTACTCCATAATGGTAACCACAAAACTCATAAACATTGCTGAAACTCCTCTAAATGTCCATTAAACACTAACATGAATACCAACATCTTTCCCTTTACTGAAAAACACATAACATATCACTTAATCCCTAAATTTCCTCTCCTAATGGAGGCTCTTGCAAAGCATCCTGGGAACTAAAGATACACTGCCAACAAAAATGTTTCATATATTTCAACACGTATAAATGAACTAACTTCAGTTTTAAATATATATTAGGTGAACTGAACACAATAAAATTAAATTGTGATGAAATGTAAAAAAAAATCATGCTACTTTCTTTAGCTCATTTTAATGAAATAAACTGAACAAGAGGGACATTATTTGCACATTTTTTCCCTCTGAGAGTGTGTGTGTGTGTGTCTCAGTATCTTCATTGCTCTTGTTAACTGTGGCGGATCTGGAGGTGTTTTGGTGTGCGAGGCACGTTCCCGCTCCATGTGTCCTCGTGGAGGTGTTTGCCCCAGCACATTCACTTACGCCTTTAATCTGCTGTTTCTAATGCTGTGCCGAAGCCACTGTAAAGACGCGTCTCTCCCAATGATTTCCCTCATTCTGTGAGCACGGACGCACCGGGACAGCAGCCAATTAACTTCAGTGTCCCATTGATTTATCAATCATCCCAACATTAATGTTCACCAACATTATTCACTGGTCGATTCCCGGTGACAGGATTCTTCCAAAACAGAAAGAAACGGTTTTATGATATTGTGATTAGAACAGATATTTCATCAAGATGATTGATTTAATGTCATTGATGCCTAAACATTCAGTCCTGTCAATCATCGTTACGAGCGTATATAAGCAGCAGTCGCTGCGTCACGCAGTGCAATTCTTCCAGCATCCCTCCTCCTCTATTTCTCATATTCCTCCTCTACGCAGTGCTGTTATAGTGGGGTTTAACTCAGAGCTCGAGCCGAGGACAGAAAGCCAAGTTTGTTTTACCATATTCAGACTGAATGGAAAGGCGAACTTGTGAATGTGTTTATGTTCAGTTCCTGCCAATCTCTCGCCGTCACCACAAAATCACCTGATGGCCTCTGTCTGACGTGGCCGACAAGACAACTTTGGCATCAATACTGTATCAATATTTGTATGATCATGAAGCCAGTTTATCAAAATATCATAATAATTTTGTTGGCTAAAATGTTTCTATGCTTGTTTGTATTTTTAAGAAATATGTAGGATATTATATATTGATTAGGATAATGTTTACTGTAAAAATAATTGTTGGTTTAACTTAAAGTAAGTTAGTGGTTGCCTTAAAATATTGAGTTAATTGAAATTAAAATAATCAACAGAAACTCAAAAAATGATGTTATCTGAACCACATTAATTATTGAAGTTGATTTGACTAAAGTAAAAATGTTGTGTTATCAAATCATGAAAATATATATTTTTACAGTGTAGGATATGATATTATCAATTAATTACATGCATTTAATCCAGTTCCTATATCTGGAAAAGTAGGAAATTATAATTTACCAATATATTTTTCAATATGCTGCAGACAAAGAAACAGAACTTAGTCTAACTTTGCTTTTTTTCAGTGTTTTGTTATTTTTGCACGTTTAATTCAAAGTCATGCAACATAATCATGTGTTTAGATAATGAATTATGTGAATGAGATGAGATGAGTCTGTAGAATAAAACAGATTCAGTGTGTTTGAATGTTAGGAAGGCTAGAGTTTTTGGCAAGTAAGGAAATGTGACCGAGTATACTATACTGTGATGATCAACTGCGGTAAACGACAGCTCTTGCTTGACCTGCGAGGTCAAGATCGCATGTTTGAGCTTCTGTTACCGTATTTGATGTGCTGCTATCATATGTGTGTGCGCTATCAGTGTTTCTATAGGCGAATAACATCATATAACATGATCGTGTCTCTTCAGAAGACTCATATGCGTTACTTTTACAACGGCTTTATGCTATTTTTGAAGCTTGAAAATGTTGATTGCATAGACTTTCATTGGATGGACAAAAATGATGAGAGAACATTACAAAATCTTAATTTTTGTTCTGAAGAAGAATGAAAGATGCTGGAACTACAGAGGGTGAATAAATGATGAGAGAGTTTTCATTTTAGCGTGAGCTCGCTCTGCTCTGGTGCTCTATGAATAGCAAATGGTGCAGAAAGCCAGTTTAGTGTTGATGTGGTTAACACTTTATTTCCATAGTTGGGTTTAGACATGTTTCCATGTTCACAGGTTATAAGTAACTTGTGAACATGGAAACTAGCAAGAGTATTAGTAGACTGTCTGCGTAATATCTGCTAACACTTTATTTTGATGTTCCCAAGCAGACGTTCTACTGACTATTAGTAACTTTGTAACTACATGTCAACCTGAACCCTAAACTATTTAATACACTAATGAGAGTTGGTCGACATGTAGTTCACAAGTTGTAGTTAGAAGAATGCACTTCGGTGTGGACTATTGAAATGAAGTGTAACCTTGGGTATTATGACATGTTTTGGAATCAAGCATGTCTTTAGGCCGGTCATGTTAGTCAAGCACTGAATCAGCTGCCGCTCAGATGATCACGATGTCTGTCAGTACAGTTGAGACTCGTATCAGAGCGGCTCCAGCCTTCACCCTCATGTCCTCTTCATATCAGTGTGTCCGGTACAAAACCATCATATTATTGCTTCAGCTGTAACTGTCTGTGATTATCATTTGATGAAAGATTCTTAACTTCAACGCCTGGCACATGCCAAACTCAGCAGAAAACATGTGGAAATGCACTATAAACCCATCAACACATTCTTTGAAATATGGGATTTTATGAGTCGATTTCTCACCCAGACATCTGTTCTGTTGGGCCTGATGCAATTAACATGCAGTTATGCACAAATATGTTTTCAGTAAATCTGTTCTTCTAAGCAGTTTATATTCTGTACTTGAGATTCTGTAACTTAATATTGTAGTTTTGTTTAACACATATTTTAATCAAACAATAATTGGAGTATTCCCCGCGGTGCCTCCACAGACACCGGAAAATATCACAAAGCAGAACATATTAATGGTCCTAAAAATAGCCGTCATTTTCTTTGAAGAAAATCGAAATGCTTTTTTCTTGTGTTTGATTCTTGACAAGTTTAGTGAGATTTTTCCATTTAGTTTACTTGATAAAATGTCTTTGAAAGGTTTAATGCCATCCTTGCCTGTGCACTCATGGAAATTGTATAAAGTTTGCCATTTTAAAAAAGATTTTGACATTTTTTTGTGCATTATATGGTACTTGAAAGGTTTGAGAAGGTGTCGTCTGAGACTCGGAGCTGAGAGACGTCTGAAAATTTCACAAAAACTGCCACTTAACATAACAAAACCTTGATTTTTCAGTATTTTTGTCTTGTTTTACAATATAAATATTTAAACATTCTTAAATCGATACATTTATTTGAGAAGAAAAATTAATTAAGTCATTATTAAGTGTTGTTTATTGAAAATTCTATCAAAATAAATTTGTATAGATAAAGGATTTTTTTTTCTTGTTTTAAGCACTCGTTTAATTTAGATTATTTTTCTTTATATCTTCAGTCATTTTGCTTCTCCAGTAAATGTATCTTGACTTAAGATTTAGATATTTGTGCTGGAAAACAAGAAATTCTGAGCAAGAATTTTTTTTGCTTTTTTTTAGTTATTTTAGTACATCAAGTTAAACTAAATGAAAATGTAAAATGTTTAAGTTTTTATATTTTATTTTATTTTATTTCAGTCAACATTTATTGAAAGTAACCATTTTTATATGGTTTTAGTTGAGTAGTTTCTGCGATCTATAATAACCCTGCTACTGGTTTAGACAATATTCAAGCACCATTATGATTATTGCACCAACTATAACACATATTGTTAATTATTATTATTATTATTGATTGTAAAAGGCAGTGTTTCCTTTGAAGTCGTTCAGTTTAGCAGCTGGTGTAGGAAACATGCAGGAGTGACGCTCTCTGAAGCTTGATGCTCCTCCTGTATGCGAGTGTCCTCATTAATATATAACAAGAGAGAGGCACAATTTTGTCAGAGTTTTGTTTCAGAGTCCTGATAACATCTCGTCTTTGTTTCAGCCTGACTCGTGACGCATTGCGAACATATGAAGCTAAAAATGCTTGACTCCCAGATTGCTTTCTTTAAAAAGAAACACTCCAACCTCCGTGGTGCCTGAGGTTACACACGAGCTACGCAAGCGACAGCAAGACGTGAATCACAAGGTCTCCAATGATGAAATATTGTAGTATGATATAACCAGTGTCTCATCTTCCCTAAAGAGATGTTGAACTTTCACTCTGCCCGTGACGATATGAACTCAGGAGGTTCACTGTGTCCGGTCGTGTTCGATGTGAAGATGAGAGAATCAATACTTGTTGTAAACTTCCAGTCCTGCTGAAAAATCCAGCATTAATTCCATGTTGGTTTATGGGCAAACCAGCCACCAGCATCACATGATGGTCCCAGCGTGCCAAACACATCTTATGCCGGTGACCAGCGATGCTGGATTATTCATCAGGGAACAACAAGAGCTTGTCGCTCTCAAATGAGACACAACGTTCTTCCCAGAGCTAAACCAGCAGCTTGAGACGACCTTGAAAACATACGCTGCTCAACTGCAGGTTTTACCGCGTTGAATTTTCAGCATCATCACTCCAGTCTTCAGTGTCACATGATCCTTCATTTTATGCATTTTATTGATGCTTCAGTCTATGACCAGGATTGGCAAATCTGCTCCTCTCACAAATTCCAACCCCAATTAATCTAATCAAAGTCGAATTGGAATTGAATAGATTGATTAGAATTACTTGAAAGTTAATTCTTGATAACATCTACAGGACAGTTGCCCATCCTTGATCTATATCTTTCATTCAATATATATTTCATTCACTATCATATTGTGTGTCGAGAATGAAAGCTATGTGCAATTCAAGACAGTTTCTGTAAAATCTGGCCTGGACTTTTCCTATTCTTGCTATACTTCATACTTTTGTGCAAAAAAAAAAAAAAAGTTTTAAATTTGTTAGAATATTCATTTTTGAATAAATCCAAAAGCAAAACAAGCGAAAAGAACTATAAAAGGGATTGGAACTGGCAAATGAGCTAATGAGTGGTCCTCTGCCGCCATCTACTGGTTATAGTGATAATTTCATGTCATTTTCATGTTAAAAGTGTTTGTTTTCCACCAGGTGACAGAAATCTTCCATTTTCCATCTTATCTCCATGAATGAAAATGATAAATTTAGATCGGAGCTAATTTAGTTAATTTTACTGCACAGATTAAAATTAATAGTATTTAAAACATAACATGTGTTGAAAAAATATTAAATTTTTTTAATCTAGACAATTACAGTAATATAAAAGTTTGTCTATACTCTTAATTAGCTGTTTATTTACAATATTCAGGGATTGACTTCATATGTAGTGTAGAATGCCTACCCTAGTATACAAACAATATATTAAATTATTAAATAAAATAATTTTTTTCATTTGGGGTTGAGTCCACTAATATTAAACTCCTCGAATTGCTCCTGGTGCTGGTTGTGTGGAGTAAAATCGTGCTGTAGCTCTTTCCGGCTCATTCGACAGTGGCTTTGACTCTTGTGTGAACACTAACTCTACACACTTTTGACATCACAGCTCAACACCAGACCGGTTCCTGAAGCCAGAACCACGCGGATACAAACGCTTGGCTAATGCTTGAGTTGCTCTGGCCGATTCAACGTTTACTTTAAGTAGCTTGCTTCAAACGGTTGCTTCCGCTGAGAACCCTGGAAATGTGGTTCATGGTGAAGTCGGAATTCTGACATTTTTTCTTTTGTGATATAATCTTAAAAAATAGTTGCCAATAATAAAATTCACAATCGGAAGATAAAATCTCACAATTGTGAGAAAGAGTCAGAATTGTGAGATTCAAATGTTATATGTGAAGTGTTTTATTATAAGCTGTAACTGTAGGGCTAATAAATCATTCCCCCGTGAACTGCATTCGTAAACACTACGTATATCTATTGTTTACATCAAATTCATGCTTTAATAGTTGACTAATTATCCCAGGATTCATCAGTCCAGTCTGTCTGTTTAATGGCTTACAACCATAAATGTCAGCGTTTATCTTCAAAGACCGTCTTTGATGATGTTGTTCTATAAAAATGAAGACATTTTTTCCCTCTTATTCCTTGGATCTCACCTGTTTTCCTCCACTTGTCATCACCATTTTTCCGCCACCAGCTGTGACGGCTATTCCCAAATGGCCTATGACTTTCCAAAAGAGAGAGAAAAAATATCTAGAGATTGATTACGGTGGTGAGAAGAGAGAAAGATGTCAAATTTGCTGTCACTCCCTCGGCCGTTTGTATTAGAAACACTCATGCAACCAGTTTTCTGTCATTTTATGCCAAGGTAAGACAACACAAAGTTTAATATAAACATAAAAATCTTTGCTGTATTTACAATGTTAGTAACTGTGGAAATGCACCACAGTCTGTGAAAAGGGTTCATTGCAGCGGTTGATCTGACAGAGAGAACTATATCCGCAGAAACAGTTTGTGTTGATGTGCGCAATAAAAACACGTCATTCCTGACTTCCACATCATCACCTGCATTAAGAACGGTTCTGGTTTCACATGCAGATATAAGTGTTCATCAAAGTCCCTTTCAAGGAGAGTCTGTTCACATATCTGAGACGCAGAATTTCGGGCATTGAGGACCAGGTCCCATCATGAAATCTCGAAAACTGCTTGCTGAACTCACATTTAAATGACGTATTTCAAACCAGCAACCAAATCTGATATGATCCGTCCTGTTGTTTCTTATGCTCAAATAGCATTAAAATCTTATTTTTTAGGCTAGGTATGATATGAGTGCACCATCTAAAGTCTTTGATGTTCATGTTCACAGGCACTTTCTGCATATAAAAGTTATCTCTGTTCAAAATATGTTTTCCAGTCATCAGCTTAATGCTTTGAATGAATAATAGATGAGATGATTTCCTGGGAGCGACTAAAAAGGTTGTACAAGCAGCTAGAATAAAGCAATACTGCACCCTTATTGATTAAATAATTAGTGGTGTTTGCCAAAGCAAGCATCACATCACCATTTCTCATTTCACAGGCAAAAAATATCTAATATCTGTCTTTGTATAGTCTGTTTCTCTCAAAGCTGTAGTTCATGTCACTCTCTTATTGTATACACTTCTTTTTCTCCCCCAAACACTTTTTTTCACTTCTTTCACATTACGCAACTATTCTATTTTCCTCTTCTGCGTCACGATGGGAGAGCGATCCACGTGGGACTCGGCGAACACTGACTGAACCATCCCGTCACGGATAACGGAGCAGAAAAGAGAGTTTAAGGGAAATCATCTGTCTTCGGTTCTTGTGCCCTAATTTCCTCCGTGTCGCTCTGTTCAGTAGTAACCTTTTACACAACCTAAAAATACCACAGGCGAGATAAGAGGCTCATTCTTAGCGGAGCTCCAGTTATGGATGGGAGAGAGCTAATATGCCGTTCATCATGTGAGCAGCGGTTCTATGAATTCCATCTTATGACTTCTGCTTTTGGCTGCATCAGCTGAGCTTGTTTTCTGTTGCAGGAAAAGAGGCACCAGAGGAGTTTATTTCTCAGCAGCTTAGAGAAACTCTCTGTTGGAGTGAGTGATAAGCAGCAGGAGCTGAGTTTTGTGAAACACATTAAATGGCTTCCAGTATCTCTCTGTCTGTCTTCTGGTCGTGCGTTTCATTCCCAAAGAGGACACATTTTAACATTTTAAATGCATTTTAAATAATGCTTTATAGATTCTTCTTTTCAGCTTTGCACGATATTACGGCTTGCCCTGAAGTGAGGTGGAATGAATATACTCCAAATATGTCTACGAACGATTATCTGCTTTGTTAATTCAGTTAACACACTCATTTTCTGTATTTTTACAGCTGATTTGATATGAATGACACTGCGTTTCTACATTGTCTACATTTCTACAACAGATCACACCCAGCATCTGTGGAACCGGAAACAAAGACAAAGACAGAAAATAAGCTCTATTCAGACGGGACTAGATTTCCTGAAAGAAATTAACGCATTTTTTCGCAGTATGTTGCGATTGTAATTCTGTCCCGTATCTGCCAAGTCTGTATTTTTCTAACACAACCTCTGCACACATTCCAGAGCAAATTACTTTTTGTTTTTCAACTTTCTCCTCAAGGAAAATCTAATCCCATCTGAATGTGAATGTCTGTTATTGCTGATATTATATTTTCACACCTCTTTTTCTTATATGCATTGACCAACATGTACAGCTGTAGATGATTCTTTTCAACCATACAACCATAATTCTGACCCTTCAGTGTTTGAATTCACTCACTTTTTTTTGTTTTGTTTTTAAAATATTTCTGCATTTTTTTTTTTTTTTATCGTGACAAAATGTGTGACAAAATATGCAGTGATGTGAGTTCTCAGGACCAGGATCGAAAATATGCATATTTATATTTATATTTTATATATGATGGACTGCCCATTCGTCCAGGGTAGTTTCAACACATTCTCACTCCTAACATGTCACATACGGACGCTTGGTCAGGACCTCTTGGCATCACTTTTTAACGCACAGTTGCAGTGACAACCTCAGTCAGGATTGTTTTTCTTGTGTGATTTTATTGCTCTGAGGGCATGAAAAAATAAGATTTGAAATGTAATTTTTTTTAACCTTTTTTTCAGAGAGATTTCCAGATGTCCACTTGAGTGAACAGTGTGTGTTTATGGTTAGAGATACTGAAGACTGAAGAGATACTGTATTAAACACAATACAGTAATAACACAGCAATATTGTGTGTATTTAACAAACCAATAAAATTATATAAAATCATGTGGTAAAATATATACAAAAAACATAAATGAGAAATATTGCAAAATTGAACTTCATAGAAGTTGAACTTTGCATATCTTCAGATTACTTTATGATCTAACGAGTAAACAAATGCATTACAAGTAACATGAATTATGTAATCAGATTACTTTTTTGATGTTACAAGTAATGCATTACATAATCAATTACTTTTTCATGTAAGGAATAAAGTAGCGCATTGCAAGAAACATGCATTATGTAATCACATTACTTTTTTGATATTAATGCAAATTACATTCTAATAACACAAATACATTTATTTACAGTAAAAACAGTGACTGCAGATATTTTCAAAAACAACAGTCACAGTAATAGTAGGAATTGTATCTGAAATATAGCTAGTGATGCATGATGTGGACAGATGACAGATGATTAATCAGAATTTTCTCCCAATCTAAAATCAATACTTGGAACATTTAAATGTGATATGATTTATCACAGACATTGTTTGATGCACTATATATACATACATATTTTTAAACCTGTAAGAGTCTTTTAGGATAGAAGGAATGGATGGATATTCCAGAGCAACTTGGTTTAGAGGGGGAAAAAAAATTGCTTGCCACTTGGTGGCAGTGTATAGGATGATGCACTAGGGTCCACTGTAGAGGTTGATGTGCAACTATGCCATCCAAACCCATGAATATACAATAAAATGCTTTGTGAATTTATACATTTTGATGTTTGCATCACACAAGCAGCTCCATATGTGTTCCAAATTTGCTCATTAGTTTATCTGGTACATCGTTGAACTTGCTTGGGTAAGAGTCCCATGAAACATGAATCATGATAAAAGAGATCAAAGACTTGAAGAAGCAAGTTAAAATGGCAAGGTGGTTTCAGCAAATGCATTTGTTTTTTTTTAACAATAAAGTGTAGGTTTAGGGTCGGGCTAGACGTCAATACAAAACATGGTTTTGGTGAGCGCTTTGTAATATGTATTCACATTAGATTTTAAAGCAACACAATTCGTTTGCAATAAGACAAACCAGATTCAAATTGCCCGGCAAATTCGTAAAGCAAAGAACAATCATTTGTAGCTGATCAACATTATGAAAACTGGTAAAACCTTTAGGAACTTCAAAAGATAAAACAGCGAAATTCCTAATATTACTTCCAATATTTCCAAATTATTTTCATTTTCATAGAGCGGGCCAATATCGTGACGATTATTTAAAATCAATCGAGAGAAGCAGATATCGTTATCGTGATAAAATACGATTAATCGTGCAGCCCTAATTTAATTTAATTTGACTTGACATTTATTCAACAGTGCTTTTGATCTGCCTGCATTGACAATATTCTTTAAAATGAAAAATTATATACCAATTATCACTGTAAAGCTGCTTTGACACAATCTGCATTGTAAAAAGCGCTATATAAATGAAGGTGACTTGACTGACTGACTTGACGTCAGTGCATGAAGTGTCCAATGTTCCAATGAGTGCATCATCTGAGTATTTAAAATACACTTGTTCTTTGTACAGTTTTCAGTGTGAACACTCTATTCACACAAAATTAGCGCATAAGAATGAGAACTGGGACACACCGATTGTAATATTGCATATCTCTTAGATTTGGTAATGAGACGGTGTTGCAACACTGTGTTCTTCTGTTGTCAGATGCTGGAACCCAAGCAGGATGAGCCATGTGACCCCAGGGGCCGGAGAATGACCTCTGAGGATGACCAATCCCTGGGAAACCTGTCCGACGCGTCGGCCACCACTGCGAGCAGCCCTCAGTCCAGGAGTCTCGCCCTGCTGGAGGATGTGTGCACCTCTCTGGAGGAGAACTGCCACCTGGTTCCACCAACACCTCCGCCTTCTACTGAAGGAGAAGATGAGAAAAGCACGGAGAGCAGCGTGAACGAGATATGGAGGGAGGATGAAGGCAAAGAGAAAGAGGAGGAGATGAGGAGCTCAGAGGAGAAAGAAGAGCATGATTTCTTACATGCACATCCCAGAGACTGTGAAGATGACAAACAGCTGCTCGTTGATGAGGACAATGCTTCAGAGGCGGTGGACACCAACGCTCCTCCTTCATCATCTTCTTCATCGTTTGTCATCCCCGAGCTGCGATTAGATCGCTCCTTCAGTGCGGACGCCCTCTCCACTCCCGGCACCGATGAAGAGTACGAGGAGGATGAGGAGGATGATGAGGAGGAAGAGGAAGACAGTGACGATAACTACCTGGAACGCAGTGACAGTAAACGGAGGAGCATGGTAGAGGCCTCTTCTTGCGAAAAGCACCCGGGTGGACTCAGCGTGCAGAATTCACTGCGCAGACGCACACACAGCGAGGGCAGTCTTCTCCAGGACCCCCGCACATCCTGCTTCACATCTGATAATGCCATCAACTGCATGGAGGGGTCAGGGACACACAAGGGCGGCTGGACGCTTCCGTCACCCAAAACCCTGAAGAAAGAGCTGACTAAGAACGGAGGGTCCATGCACCAGCTGTGTATGCTGTTCTCCGGAAGAAAAGTAAGTCCTTCTTGTTCTTACTCTGACAATCTCATTAAATGAGTCTGCACAAACAGTTTATTAATAATTTCCCTTTGTCATGCTGGCTGCTTTGGCTGATATATTAGTGGGCCCAAAGCAAGCATCACTATTACAAACATCATACTCAACGTTTGGGATTTGCACCAACTTTTTTTCAAGACAGATGACATTATATTACCTGTTCGAACCGCCTGCTCTAAGTGGGACTCAAACCCGGGTCTGCTGGCATGGAAGTCGGGCCCTTTAACAAGGAGGCTAAAGACCACAGTCTCTCGCATCAGTCGCTAGAGCGCTTCTTGAGATCAGGGGAGTGAGGTTTTGCCAAGTAAGACATGTTCCTGGATCTACATCTTTGTTGATCCTGGAACAACATTCCAATCAACCAATCAGATTTGAGGGACCGGGGTTAGGTGCTTCTACATCAATGTTATTCACCTATCTTTCCCCTCTGATTTTAGGGATAAGTTATGGGTAGGATTAGCTTTAGGGGTAGGAATAGGGTTAAGACTAAATTTTCAGACTGGAATGTTGTTCCAGGATCAACAAAATATGTTGATCCAGGAACATGTCTTACTTGGCAAAATCACGGTGACCGTTTACACACACAGCTCTCTCCGACCTACATCCATTACAATTACATATCTATTTGGTGAGACCTACGATTTTTTAGATGGAGAATGAAACTGGCATGAAATTCCCAAGACTTGGGTATCTTTACACATCAACGGTGTAGTAAAAATGGAAATGTTTTTCCTTTTGTGTTTCCTCAACATTTTCAAAACGATCCCCGTTCACACGAATCCACGAAAAAGACTAAAAATGCTGTAGTCTGCTGTCAGACCAGTAGATGGCAATACCACTTTGTAAAGAAACTCTACACACCTATAGACTGAACAGGTAGTGGGCATGACGTCACCGTTTTCACGTTTTTGTAGTTTACACAGAGACAATAACGGTATTGATTCAAAAGTTTACATTTTCAGGCCCTCAAAACGTCGTCAATGATCGGCCAAAATGCATAGATTTGAACAGAATTTGAACAAAAATAGTAAAAACAGAAATATTGTGAAATATTATTACAAAATGGGAATGAACAGTTTTCTATTTTATTATATTTTAGAATGTGATTTATTCCTGTGATGCAAAGCTGAATTTTCAGCATCATTACTCCGGTCAGATAAGCACCACTCACTTTCTTTAGAAAAACACAAGCACAGCACAAGACAAAGACATGAAACGTCTGAAAGGAATAGTTCATCCAAACATTCTGTGTTCATTTACATTTACATCATCCTCACATCTTTCCAAACCTATGATATTCTGATCAATGTAAGTCTATAGGATGTTTTTTTTTTCGTTTCACCATATGCCAAGTGAAAATCAAAAGTCTCACAGTCATTGTGTCTGCTAGAGTGATATAATTAATACAGTTAAATTAATTTGTAATAATGTGTCTACACTTCAACTTTCAAATCCTGCTGATATTTTCATCCTTCCATATGTAATTTGATCCTTGATATTTGTGGATATGGCTCAGAATCAGGCTGTGCTCTCTGTTTTGTCCACTAAGTGGTGTTCTGACGATTTATTTTTGCTCTTTAACCAGATTGAAGAGTGTTTGAAGATGTTATCTATTTTAAGAACACATTTATGTGCATGCCCGTGAATACATGGTAGACTGAGCTCTGTTTCTATTTGTGTAAGCAAGTGTGATTTCTGTTGACCCTATTTAAATATAAACAAGTACATTATATTGCCAAAAGTATTGGGACACTCCTCCAACTCATTGAATTCAGGTGTTCCAATCACTTCCATGGCCACAGGTGTATAAATCAAGCACTTGGACATGCAGACTGCTTCTACAAACATTTGTGAAAGAGTGGGTCGCTCTCAGGAGCTCAGTGAATTCAAGCGTGGTACTGTGATAGGTTGCCACCTGTGCAATATGTCCATTTGTGAAATTTCCTCACTACTAAATATTCCACGGTCAACTGTTAGTGGAATCATAACAAAGTGGAAGCAATTGGGAACAACAGCAGCTCAGGCATGAAGTGGTCGGCCATGTAAAATCACAGAGCGGGGTCAGCGCATGCTGAGGCTCACAGTGCGCAGAAGTCGCCAGAGTCAAGAGCTACAGACCTCCAAACTTCATGTGGCCTTCAGATTAGCTCAAGAACAGTGCGTAGAGAGCTTCATGGAATGGGTTTCCATGGCGAGCAGCTGCATCCAAGCCTTACATCACCAAGTGCAATGCAAAGCGTGGGATGCAGTGGTGTAAAGCACGCCGTCACTGGACTCTAGAGACGTGGAGACGTGTCCTCTGGAGTGACCAATCACGCTTCTCTGTCTGGCAATCCGATGGACGAGTCTGGGTTTGGCAGTTGTCAGGAGAACGGTACTTGCCTGACTGCATTGTGCCGAGTGTAAAGTTTGGTGGAGGGGGATTATGGTGTGGGGTTGTTTTTCAGGGGTTGGGCTTGAACCCTTAGTTCCAGCGAAAGGAACTCTTAATGCTTCAGCATACCAAGATATTTTGGACAATTTCATGCTTCCAACTTTGTGGGAACAGTTTGGGGATGTTCCTGTTCCAACATGACTGCGCACCAGTGAACAAAGCAAGGTCCATAAAGACATGGATGAGTGCGTTTGGTGTGGAGGAACTTGACTGGCCTGCACGGAGTCCTGACCTCAACCCGACAGACCACCTTTAGGATGAATTAGAGCGGAGACTGTGAGCCAGGCCTTCTCGCCAACATCACTGCCTGACCTCACAAATGTGCTTCTAGAAGAATGGTTAAAAATTACCATAAACACACTCCTAAACCTTGTGGAAAGCCTTCCCAGAAGAGTTGAAGCTGTTATAGCTGCAAAGGGTGGGCCAACTCCATATTAAACCATATGGATTAAGAATGGGATGTCATTAAAGTTCACGTGCACATAAAGGCAGGCGTTCCAAAACTTTTGGCAATATAGTGTATATACCATATCTAGCTTTTCTACACCCTACACACCTTATACATCACTTAAGACCTCATGAAAGCCACTGTACAGGTTGATGTTTCTCTAGCTTTCATCTCCTCATCATCTCTTATTTTTTCTGTCATGCCTTTTTATTATTTTCACCTTTTTTAAGGCTTTTTATGAGCCACATAAGGTTGCACACATGCAGCAGGTGCAAACTGATCATAGGTCAAGGGTCAAGAGAGAATTTTTTTTGGTCAAACGGATTAGCAAAATGGTCTGGATAAGAATCATTTGGACAGTTTACTCATCAGTTGAATCGTTTGGAGTGCTTTCACACTCTTTAAAACTGTAGCACAATACTGAGAACAGAAAGATAACTGTGGTTAAAGTGAATTTCTAGCTACAGTTGACTAAAACAAACCTGCAATCCATTCTATAGTGTTTACAATGCAAAAGGAGTATCATTCATTGCCATGGCAGGTATATATTAATGTACATTGGCATTACATGATACTGCCACAGAGGGCTACTATATGAAGTCCTTTAGAGATGGTTTTTAGTCAATAGTGACATTAATGCTACACAAAAGTTCTCAGAAAAATTTTAAAATGGTGCTCTCGACAAATGTTTTGATGCTGATTTTGATTAATTGAAAAAAGAAAAAAAATCTCAGGGACAGGGGGACATGAAACGGACACCTCTGGATGATAGGAAGAGTGCATGATGGGAGCAGGGGCGGCGCCAGCCGATTTTGCCGGGCCTTCAGCCCCGAATGTTTTGAGTCAAGCCCCGAATGTAATGACTGTCACTGAGCAAATATGAAACTGGACAATAGCCTATGTAAACCTCTGAAATCATAAGTTGCTTTATTTCATTGGCTTTGCATATACTGCATACAGCCTGTAAAAATAGACCTTAAAAATAATCTAGCCTATAGAATAGATTTCTTTGCTGTCAGTAGCCTATGGGCTATCCGACCATACACCTGCAGCGCTTTCTCTAGCCACCTTTCCACTGCACACGACATTCGCATCCGATTGTCGCGTTTCGCCCCCTAGCGGCAGTCGCACGGAACTTTGAAATTGGTAGTGAAGCAACCGTTACCCTCGGCTTATTCCAACCCAGCAACCACCATGGTAAACTGAACGATTTTAATGATTGTAATGTTAATGCATGTATGAATATATCCATACAAAGCAAATGACCCTCAATAAATCTAAAATAAAAAAACATACTAGTAGATTTTATAGAGCTAATACGTAAAAAATTGATTTAATCATAATAACCACCATTTGAAAGAAATAGTGTTTACAGAATAACATTAAAGTGTTAAAATAATGGTAATTATTAACTTCGCGCTCATAGTTTTGATTAGAATACAACATATCCGGTCGGCCAGTCGCATACGGTCTAGCCTCAGAAGTTCAAATATTTCAACGCATCCGAAGCTCAAATCGGATCCGAAATTTCCGCATTCGCATATGATCGGAACTCCACGCAGCCCCCGTACTACTCTCCATTGGAAATTAATGACTTCCGGTCCAACGGCTGTCGTTTGTCGTGTGCAGTGGAAAGGCGGCTTCTCCTCTCCAACGCGAGTTCACGCACACCGCAGTTGTACAGAGCCACGCCTCCTGTCACTCACTCAGAGCAGCGGCAGGCCTCGAGAATCTCTTTCGGTCCGGTGGAAGGGTTTTTGTAATATAACAACCGATATGACAACTTCAGCACATTTATCAGCTATACATTCATTCAGTGTTTCCCATTAATGACCCTCTACTGCCGCCACCATTTCATAATGAACTGAAAATGTAAAACATAGCCTACTACGTTTGCCAACGAGCTAAAAATCAAAAGTGTGATATGGCTTTGTGCCTTTATAAAACAGCAAAAGACAGCGATTAAATATACAGTCTGTCTGTGCTGCGTGTTTTAAAGAGAATTCTCTTTAAAACACGCAGCACAGACAGACTGTATATTTATATATCACCAGCTGATCGCATGCGCAAATGTGCGCACACATTTGCGCACGCGATCAGCTGGTGATCTGGTGATCAAAATAAAAGCTCAAGGATTTGTCTTTTAAAAAGAAATGCGTACAAAAGTATTGTAAAAAAGATGTTTGAACTCTGTCCAGGTACAAGTCAATGCTGTTTCTTTGTTGAATTTGCACACTGTTCATGGGTTGAAGCTCTTAATTTTGAGTTTCCAGAGTGCACCAGATTGATGCATTTAACCTTAAAATGTACAAAATTTTCCTCCGGGGGGGGGATGCCCCCGGACCCCCCTAGAGGAGGTACATCCAACAAAGTTTTACAAATTACAGTGTCAAATAATGTACATTTTCTGAATAAATACGACAACAAAAGCTCCTTTCATGTCAGTAAAGCTGTTAATAGAAAATTACATTGTATTTGGACAAACATAGATTTGGGCTAAGCCCCGAATGTTTATAATGTCTGGCTCCGCCCCTGGATGGGAGGTCTCTGTTCTAGTAGCTACTAACGAAAGGTGTGTGTGATTGATTCAAAGTGAGTGAATGAGGTGAAGGATTCAACGACTCACTCATAATGCTTCTTGTTGCCGACTGGCGTAACAATGTAACTTGCACAAATGATCATTGAAAAAAATCCTTGCTGACAGCCTGTCTTGAACATACAAACACAGACAAGTGATACCAACAGTTTGGGATGCCATGTGACCAATCAAATTTTTAGGAAATATCAGAGGAGGAGAACTGTGTGCCATTAGATGCTTTTGATTTAATTTGCTCACTTACATCAGGTAAAACATCAGTGGGGTTACAACTTGAACCATGAATTATGTTGCGGTTCCGTAAAGTGATATATATATATATATATATATATATATATATATATGGACTGTTAGGCAATGAATCCTCTGTAAACAGGGTGTTTTGAGGGTCACAGAGATGCCAAAAATCTGAAAGGTCTCTAAGAACTGACTTACGGATCATTCCTGTGACGAGCAACACAAATCATGTTTCTCCTCTGTCTCACACGGTGTACCCCAAGTATCAGTTGTTGGACCGCTTCTTTTTGTAATGTCCATCCTTAGATCATCCGTCAGATCCTCCATTGCCATGATCTGCTGCAGCCTGTTCAACATTTGTGAGATTTAGTCAGTTAGTTAGACAGTTTTAAGGTTAATTAATCTAATTTCTTGTCTCCAGATAAATAGTTTTGAAGTTAATTAATCTAATTTCATGTCTCCAGAAAATAGTGATCTACAACATTGTATTATGTTGAATATCAAAGTTTTTTTGTGTCTATTTGTTAATTATCAATTTATATATATATATATTGGTGGAGTAAAAGCATTGTTCATTTTGAAGTGAATCTTCACTTTTCATTCAAATCTATAGGCTGAGTGAAATCATTCTATGTAAATAGTTGCTATTATGTCATATCTTAAATTAAATTAAAAATCTGGGCAACTAAATATACAGGAATTATAGTAAATGTTCATAAATGTTCATATAAAAGTCATAGAATAAATTTCCCTTTCAGATAGATCTCTTTTACTATTCTGATTTGGTTTCCATTGGTTATTCAAGTTTTCAAATTAATTGTCAAAAACACAATTTAAATAGAAAAGCTGATTAGCGAGTTAAATTAATCACACACACACACACACACACACACACACACACACACACACACACACACACACACACACACACACACACACACACACACACACACACACACACACACACACACACACTCACACACTCACACACACACACACAGACACACACACACACAGACACACACACACACACACACACACACAGACACACACACACAGACACACACACACACACACACACACACACACACACACACACACACAGACACAGACACAGACACACACACACACACACACACACACACACACACACACACACACACACACACACACACACACAGACACACACACACACACACACACACACACACACAGACACACACACACACACACACACACACACACAGACACACACACAGACACACACACACACACACACACACACACACACACACACACACACACAGACACAGACACACACACACACACACACACACACACACACTCACACAGACACACACACACAGACACACACACGCACACACACAGACACACACAGACACAGACACACACACACACACACACACACACACACAGACACACACACAGACATACACACACAGACACACACACACACACACACACACACAGACACACACACAGACATACACACACAGACACAGACACAGACACAGACACACACACAGACACACACACACACACACACACACACAGACACACACACACACACACACACACACACACACACACACACACAGACATACACACACAGACACACACACACACACACACACACACACACACACACACACACACACACACACACACACACACACACACACACACACACACACACACACACACACAGACACACACACACACACAGACACACACACAGACACACACACACACACACAGACACACACAGACACACACACACACACACACACACACAGACACAGACACACACACACACACACACACACACACACACACTCACACAGACACACACACACAGACACACACACGCACACACACAGACATACACACACACACACACACACACACACACACACACACACACACACACACACACACACACACACACACACACACACACACAATTGGTCATCATCCTGAATGATTATATTGAATTGAAAAGTATCTTCCCCATTTTACTATTAAATCCAAGTCATATCAAAATGTGCTTTTTTGTTATTACTAACTCCGCTATTATTATTTATAATAATTATTAATAGTCACTTTTGCAGGCACTCTCTTGTCTTATACACGTCTCCAAGTATCTCAGACGGCTCATTAAAAATGAAAATCTCAACTAACGCAGTGGCTCATAACTCACTTCCAGCTTTGCAGAAAATATGAAACAAAAGCCATAAAGTCAGCGCTCCAGCGACGACAGTCAACTCTCAGCAGTTTGTGTAGGCCTGAGTCTGGTGTTTAATGAGACTATAAATATCCTGAACGGGCACATGATCCTGTGTGTCTGCGCATGCATGTGGAGGAAATGTGTGTAAATGAATGCCTTCCTGGGAGAAGATGATGATTAGCAGTGGAGTACGGAGAAATTACAAGCAATTTCATCATGTCTCGAAAGACAACGCTTTCCTTATATTTATGGTTAACAAGGATATTTTTGGATATATACCTAGCATATCGATTTTTTTAATTTGTAAGATTATTTATTTGGTTTACTTGTCTTCATCCGCTCTTTCCTCGTAGCTGTAATTCTTTTGTCATGCCATATATCCTCATCCTGGTGGAGGCGGCTCAGGACCAGTGTTTACACCAGGGACCGGCTGATGAGTCTCAGACAGTGTGTTTAATGGCCAGATCCTGGAAATCCACAAGGAGTTGAGGAGGGGATATTTGGCATGTTGGACCGGAAGAGACGATGCCTAAAGAAACGAGGCTATAAACCGTATCTTCCATCTGTTTTCATGGGGAATGTGAGATCGCTTGCTAAGAGTAAGAGGATTTTATGAGGGTTGTTCTGTTTAACTGGAAAAAATGTCTGTTTTTTTATAATAGTTACATACTGGCTAGCTTTATTGACTTTAAGACGCTGTAAGAGCTGCGCTGATTTAATCTCAGATTTTACAGTATTTAATATGATTATTATCTAACAACACATGACTCAGAATATGATTTCAAATTAATATCTCGTAACACTTTACTTAAAGCCTTTACTGGATGCATAATGCATTATAAAAGTATTTTAAATTCATTAATGATGCCTTGTCATGCACATTATGTATATTCTCATTAATAATTGTTACCACAGTTATAATACTCATCTATTCATTGTTTCACCTTTAGAAACTGTAATGCATTAAAACATGACAAACATCCAGTTTCAGATGCAACAGGAATCTGCAACTATTATAATGCATTTTAACTTTGGTTACAATTATTTATGAAAAGCTTTAATGCATTATAACATACATTATGAATACCTTATAATGCATAGTGCATAAATTCTTCAAATAAAGTGTTACCGAAACTTTTTAAATCAGCTGTACTTGCAGCGGTGAAATTACATTATCAAACTATGACATAAAGCAATTGTTTGGCCTCAGAAGACTTGAAATGCAAAATGCTTATTAATAGTTAGCAAGGTAGTTGTTAAGTTTAAGATTATGGGATGTAGAATATGGTCTTGCAGAATAAGGCATTACTATGTGCTTTATAAGTACAGCCAATATAGTAATATGCATGATAATTGAGAATAAGTGAGAATTGAACTCTAACATAAAGTGTTTGAATTCATACACCAACATGTGTCATGATCACCAAATTATATTATATTATATATAATATTATCATTATATTTTAACTTAATGTATAGATTCAGTTAGTATAATTCAAATAATTACATTAGTTTAAGTAAATATGTTTTAAACATAATTCTGCATATTTCACTCTTATTTATTTTGCTGTTTTTTTCTGGCCTGTTCCTGGCAGTGTCCTCAATTTCAGCTCATCAAGTAGAAAATTACTTCGAGCCTACGGGTTACAGCCTCAGTCATGAGGAGTTTGTTTTGACCCACAGAGGGAGCTGTTGTCGTGTTCTTCCTCCGATTATTGTCCTGCAATCAACAAACGTGAGCAGAGGCGGACTGAATGACCTTCATAATGGTTTGAGCTTTAGTTTGAGCAATGTGATGAGATACTGTAGTTTATCACAGTAGCATTATTGGAGAGTTGTGTTTCATGTACTTCGTTCACACTCTGATTCTGTCAAGACAACAAGAAAGATCTGCTCCTCAAAAGGAAAAGTGATGATAAAAGTGACTTTGTCTGTGATGCACCAGTTTGCTCAGCTGAAGAACAGTGTGTCCGGTGCGTTGTGTTTGTCCTGCCGCACATCTCTCTACATTATTCAGCACAGTACTGGAAAAGCTGCAGGAGTCAGTGGTTGAGGTTAAATCACTGCAGCCGTCAGTCGTCAGACGCAGGGTTATTTACTGCCGTGTGTTTTACCCCCGCTGTGGTTGCCGCAGCAGAGCCGGTGCCAGTGTCACTGCACAGATGCAGTTCAAGTGTTTGTAGAAGAGTTAAACCCACTGAGTAACAGCCAGTTACCGTACGTTTTGGGCTCTGTTGTCATGGTGTCAACATTTCTGGCTGGCATGGCACTGTTTTATAAGTGTGAAGAGGAGGATTTTTATTAGCTGTTTTTATAAATGTACAAGTTTGTTCCTTAAAGTTATAGTTCACCCAAAAATGAAAATTCTAATGTTACCTTTATATATATATATATATATCAAATGAATGTATAATATTTTAGTTTGATCATGTTTTTTTATTAACATTTTGTATTTTTAGGGGATGTTATGGCACTAAATGTTCCATTTATTCCCTTGTTGAGCACAGACCTACAAGTGAAATTTCCAACTTAAACAGTCATAAATCTTGAATCTCTGGAGCACAGACTTCAAGACATTTGACAGATTATTGCTAAGGTGAAAAAAATTAAAAAGGGTTAAGAAGTTTTAGAATTTTCAGTTTATTGTTATTAAAAATGTTCAATGTTTATATATGAAATATATATTTTCCAAAACACATTTTACTCCAAAACTGAGAGAAAATCATAAATCTAAACAGGTTTGGCTGTCTGTGCTGAGAGTTCAGGGCCGAGAGCGGTTTGTAATCATGCCGAACTGAACCGGGCTCAAGTGGAAATATAACTGGAACTGTTTCTTTCTGTTCTTAGAAGCGTTCGGCTGACAGTGGAAAAGTGGCTTTTTGATATAGTGTGAATATATATATGTCTAAATGCAAAACCTAATTTTTAATACAGTAAGTAAGTATGTCTGAAAACACTGTTTTCAGCAACTAGGGAATGCACAGGCCTGTATATGTTTATAAAGGCATCTAGTGGCTAAACAATGGTATTACAGATCATTTTTCTTTATTTCTTTCCACTTTTTATTTCATCCTTTCATCGGATTTTACATAGGTTTGCTCTATTTTTGATTCAAATACTGCATAAATTGGGAAAAATTAATATTAATAGTCACTACTGTTTGAACCACTCGCTCTAAGCGGGACTCGAACCCGGGTCTGTCGGCATGGGAATCGGGTGCTCTGACAAGGAGGCTGAAGACCGCAGTCCCTAGTGTCAGTCGCTAGAGCGCCTATATCCGTTACACATGCAACTAACAACATTGTGATTTTTTAAAAACACTAATTTACTTTCAGAGTAAGTAAAAAGAGTGCCTAATTTCTCATTTAGCATTTCATAGGAGAGTAAAGCCATTTTTATTTTTGTGTGAACTGTCCCTCGATTCATTAGTGCATCTGCTGTTCTTTTCCTCTTGGCTGTGTCAGTGTCTGAGTATTCAACATCCAGAGGTCAGCATGTTTGACCCCAGACTCCAGGACTCCACACACCTCTGCTCCAGTTCATGAATTATTGTTTGTCTGACAGGAAGCCCAAATTATTCACGTGCTTTTTGGCTTTTATGAGGCCTTGATGAGTTTGACCCTTTTTCCTTTTGTAAAATCCCAAATCCTGTACAGATGCTTTTCAAACATAAGTGAAAGAGTTTCCATGTATGTTTTTCTTTATTCTCAAATTTATATAAACAAACAAACAAAAACAACAACAACAAAAAACAACATAGTTTTATACTCTATCTTACTCTTACCCTGGGTGCTGCCCTGTTGTTGGCTCTTCTACCATAAACTGCTTGTGAAGTTCTTTATTTCTAAGTCACTGTGGATAAAAGTGCTGCATGTAAATGAAGATTGAGTGTTTCCTGGAGAAACCGCGTCACACTCTGAGCTTCAGGAATGCTGGACGATATCAACGGATTCACACTGGTAGTGTTCCAGAGCTTTGATGATGGCTCTTCAAAGAGTGTATCAGTGATTCTTAAAACATGGAGCACTTAGGAACACATCCCTGCTGGATTTGACCCATGTAGTCTTGAGAGAGGAAGTGACCCACACAGTACAGTATTCTCAAACATCCTTCATCACAGGATGCCATCACACAGACAGGAAGTGCCTATGTTCTGCTTTAACAGAGATCAATAACAGCAGGAAAGGTAGTTCTCACACACACACACACACGCACACACACACACACACACACACACACACACACACACACACACACACACACACACACACACACACACACACACACACACACACACACACACACACACACACACACACACACACACACACGCACACACACACACACACACACACACACACACACACTTCATTCCCAGCGCTATCTATCTATCTATCTGTCTGTCTGTCTGTCCGTCCTAAATTTGCATGACCAAATTGAACCCGATGCATAATCTGTGTGTAGCAAATTAGCTCAAAATAAATATGAATAATTAATCATAACTAGTTATAATTAATTATTAATATTTTAATCAGTCAATAAAATTAACTTAATGTAATAAAATTAATATTACAATCAATTAACCTGTTGTTCAATGAACACACAGTGTTAATTGTTTATTAACTAAGAAATGTTCATTTCCAGGTTATGGGAAATAACAATCTTATTCTACTAAAAGCCTGTAGTCAGGACCGACATGAATAGGGACTCCCGTACATGAGCGCAAAACACGGACAACCTTACGTGTGACATGAACAAGACTTTATTAACTAAACACTTAAACTACTCTAACATTCACACACATACATGCATACAGTTTACCAAGAGAGAGAGAGAAAGCAGAGTACAGGAAGCAAGAAGTTACAGCATAGTTGGACATTCAGCAGATCAACAGCCTTGAGCAAACCATCAGTTTAGTTTTAACAGGCCCTTCTTTAAAAGGGGTAAGGATACTCAATGTATCCGATAATGAGACTAAGTTTGATACTTGCATGTCTCTCCAAGTTGAATTAAAACTGTCCTGATGCAATTTGTGGAGGCTCCCGTTGAATCTTTGCTGATATTTTCTTGACGAAAGAGAACCGGCTGGATTCAGAGGATCTTTGGTGAATGGAAGGTCTAGGCCGAGGCCTGGCACAAGCTTGGGGTTCCTTAGAAGCTTCTAGCTTCTTAAAGCATCATCTTGACGTCAACATTCATCAGTAAAAGAGAAGAAGAGGAGGAAGAGCAGGAAGAGAAGAGTTTGATCTTGTGTTCAGTGAATATAAGAGGTGAAGAGGTCACACCCTCTTAAGGTGTCTGAGCCAATAAGGAGTTGCCCCCTCGGAGGGAAGTTTTACGAGTCTTTGTTCTGTAGCAAGATATTAGCATAAGACACTGGATTGGATGAATGAGAAAAGAACCCTCTAAATTCTTATAATACTAATGTGTCACAGAGTTAGTAACATGTAACATAAATTACCAAATAGGAAATTAAAGTTGGAGTCCGTAGATACCAAACATGCTGCCAATGTGATCTCAGTCAACTATACATTTGCAACTATGGAACATTAATACCAAAATAGTTCAAAAGAGAGAATTAATACATAGAATAAAGCCTATAAAAGGAAAGTCGTGATATGGGAAAATTGGATACATGTTTATACATTTCCCAAGTGGTTATATAGAGAATACATAGGATTAAGAGAGTTTATTTGTCCCTCTCAGAAAGAATGAGTCACTGGTCTCTGCAAAATTGTTCCTGATCGTAAAAGGTCCAAGTATCTGTAACAGGACACCTAGTTCTTCCTGTAGTTTAGCTAGTTTGGGATGCTAGTTGCAGTTTTAGGGGGATGGGTTCACAGAGCTTTGATAAAGTGAGTTCATAGGTAATTCATTAACTATATTGAATCATTTTGTGTGGCTGATTAGTCCAGACGCTACATATATCCCCCCTTTTGATCGTTGTTGTTCTTTCTGTGGACAACAGCGAGCGACATTGAAGGTGCAGAAAGATCAGGCACACCACTAGCACACAAGGCTGGAAGGCTGTGATGGACTCTGGTTGTATGTGTCTCCTGGAGTGGTGATCGTTCCATGGCGGTTGATGTAGCCAGTAGGCAAGCTCAGGTCTCTGAGCTGGTGCTGCAGGAATCAAGGCAGCCAGTGCCTTGACCGTGTGTCACCTGTCAGTTAGTGTTGGTACAGTTAATGCGGGCAAGATGTTTGCTGGTGGCAAGGTTCAGGTCTCTGAGCTTGCTCAGCAGGTGTCGAAGTAGCAGGTGCCTTGACAGTGTCACCTGTCGTCTGGACGCCTGTGGAGCAGGTGGTTGTAGGAGGAGGTTACAGGAGTTGTAGTGTGAAGAGGGTTTCAGACTCACCTAGGTCTGATGGCAGAGGAGCAACCGGTGATTGTAGCCTCTGCTCTCAGTCAGAAGCAGTCTGAAGTTTGCAGTGTCACTCTGCTCTTGTGGTGTGGCTGGCTTGAGCAGGGCTGCATGGTGTTGTGTGAGTGGTCAGAATCTTGTGCTTCTGAGTACTTCTCAGGTAAGACCTGTTCAAGAAGCTCTTTTACTAGCATTAGAAGCTCCTGTGGGTCCAATGCAGGCATGTCCATTCGTCCTTGTGCAGCATCTGGATGGCTGCTGTGTGGATGAGGAGGTGGTTGCTGCCTGCTGTTGGAGGTCCTGCGGGGTCTGCAGGATGAGGATGCTCCCATCCATGGCTTCTTCCTGTGGTAGGTCTGGTACCTGGGTCTGTCTGAATTAATCCTTCTCCTTCTGAAGCTGCAGAGGATTTCAGGAAATTGTCTGATAAGGTGTCAAGCAGAAGGCTTTGGCTCCCCCCCTCTGTACCTCTGTGCTTGGCTGGGGGAGGTTCTTCTGCTGACTCCATGTGGTGAAGTGAGATGTTTCTCCTGCAGTGGTTCTGTTTGCTGCAGGTAAGAGAGTCTCAGTTCTCTTTTCTTCTGTGTCTCTATTCTGTCAGGGTCCTTGTGTCTGTCCCGAGCCTCCATCTCTAGCTGGTCTATGTGGCTTTTAGCATGCATCAGCTCCTAGTGAGTCTCTGTGATCTGGAGTTTGAGGTTGTTCACCTCCTGTTTCAAAACAGTGAGGATGTGGGCCAGGAAGAAGTTGACTTCAGTCAGATCATTGTGACCATACCTCTGGTTTGAGTCATCTGCCTTTACTTCTCTTCCATCTTTGTCCAGTTGCTTTTGGCTCTGGTGCTGTAATTGATCAGCAGCACTGGTTAGGAGGGTGTTCCTCACGACACCTAGCCAGTCCTTTTGGTCTGCCATCTGGGCAGTTAGGCTGAGCATCTGCAACATTTAGGCACGCTTGTGGTGAGAGTAAGGGCAAGAGACTACTGCAAGATCAAACAGAATTTAGGGCTAAAGGCACAGTGAGCAGCCAGGTGTATAAAATACAGCTAGGTTTAACAAATGACTTAAGATGGTTCTTGTGGTCAAATTATTTCTTAGTATTTCTTACTGATGGCTCACGACAGGCTTGACCTCTGAACAAATAGGAAAGAAAAAGGGAGAGGAAGAAGAGAGCTTTCCTATTAGATTCTGCTTATTAGTGGTGCTCAAAATTATGCCCTAGTAATTGTTCAGATTACTTTTGTAGCTGGTTCATAAAATTGAAGCAACTGTTGTAAATAAACAAAATCAAGAAGGAGAGTATGTCTAGTTGCTTGTGGTTATATTGGGAAATTAAACCACAGAAGGAAAAAGGAAGATGTAAGTAAATCACAAAGATGAAAGAAATAATACTAGTAAAAATTAATAGCTGACTGCTATTATAATTAAAATCAATAAAAAGATTTAAAGAAGTGACTAAAACAGCAGAATGGGTTTAGATCAGTTCACACTGCATACACACAAGCTGTAGTTAAAGGCTTCACATAAATGATGCTAACCACTAACTGTAGAAGCTATTATTTAGCTTAGCCTGAGGTGCAGGGCTGCTAGGTGAGGTTAGCTTAGCCACCTAGCCTGGTTTGTTTACAATATGGCATCACAGGGTGATGAGTTAGCACTTCCTGTGACAAGTCGTTGTCATGGGAACCAATGCACATCTGAGCAATTCAAACAGTTTATTGAGACTGTCTGCTCATTTCAAACAAGTTACGTATAGAGTTAAAATGTGACGCTTATACTTTCAGATTTTCAAAAACTTGATTTTACATTCAGTAAAATGCAAATATGTTTTGCCATTTGCAAATTTTACTCATGTAAACTCTTCTCTCTACTTTAAACAACGTCTTGTACTTGTTTAAAGGGTAATTACACAGTTTGCTGTAAGTCAAAGCTTGTTTAAGCATGTATAGTTAAGTCCGTCTTGTGCATGAATACTGATGTTCCTTTCAGCGAGTGAAACACAGTTTTGGTCAAAAGGTAGCTATGCTTGTAGGTGCAGGCAAAGTTTAGATGAATGACATCAATCTTAACTATAACAGGGGAGCATTACCCAAATCTACATTTATATAACACTGTACTGAGATTCATTCATCAGAAACAGGTTAAGCAATACTGCAATTGGTATTTCTCCAACCAAAGCAGAATAATCAATTCTGGTACAGTTTACATGCCGCTGAGCTGAGATTCCTTCGTCAACACAGGCTTACGCTCTAATACTGAGATTAGGATTTCTTCGCTAAAATCAGATTAACTTTACACTGATACCATTTGAACATATGCTAAAATGTGTCAAGAGTAGACTCTTTCAGTTACAGTAGAGATGTCAATTCAAGCCATCACTTTATCAGCATCCAACAAACCAGCAATTAGTGACCAAAATGCGCATCGTCTGACATATTCTGACTGGAATTATCAAATGCACACTTTTAAATTGACAGTGGTTTAAGCTCATAACCTTTGTTTATTCATGCCCGCATTCTCCACCATTACTGTAGGGAAAACACCCTAGGAAGTAAAATTAGCTCAAATGAAATATTTAGGGAATTATAAAGAGTTGTTTAGATTACGACCGAGCAACTGATTCGTCCAGCGTTCATTTGCTCGAGCCGTAATAAGCTCTTGTAACGGATATAAATATCCAACAATCGTGAAAACACTGATTAGAGCACGGTAACTTGATCACAGTTTAAGACATTAAATCATAAAGCACATAATACAAGACACTTTCCTTTTAAAATCTACAAGAGATTTTATTTATTCTAACACAAACTAATCTAACACAAAGGCACGCACATACACACACACACACACATTCATACGCGTTGCAGTAAGAAGGAAATGAGAGAGAAAGAGTTTTGAAAGAGAGAGAGAGAGAGAGTGATCTGATTAACCGAATTCCTATCAATGCATTTCAAGGACCAGAACGAACCATGAATCATTCATTTATGCACCAGTTCAGTTTTGGTCTGGAGGTACTTGCTTGCGTTGACTTAAAGGTGAATTTCCCTCGTCGTGCAGAGAGGGGTTTCCCAAGTCGATGATTGGTCCAGATCAGGTCCGTGTGGAACAATGAAGGAAGTCTCTTTGTCGCTGGAGTTGAAGCGGCAAAAGTCGTTGGTTGAACTTTGCGGCGAAACGTAGGACACGAGACTTTCAGCGGTAAAGGAAAATTAAGTAAAGAAAAGAAAAGTGAGTGAAGGTTGGATGGCTTGAATGGGCGGCTGGTCTGTTCTTCTTGTTACTCCATTGTTTTTGGTACTCTGGTCATGGTTTCTCTTACCAGAACTAACCAACTCCAGTTCGTTTACTAACCAACTTCTCTCCATTCACTATCTTGCAATATGATCATTTAAACTTAGTTGTTTGTCACACCTCTGAGGAGTCTTGGCCAATCAGACATTGTCCTGTTTCAAGAGGGCCTTCCTCTGCCCCCAATAAAACATAAGTGTCACATCCTGGTCTGTCTCTGCTTTAGCAGATTGCCATTTTAACATAATTGCTGTTAAATGGGATACAATACATTTTAAACAGATTTCATTCAAGTCAGGATATAGGAAAGGGGGAAAGAATCAAATTAAGTCCAAATAAGGCATACTTTCAGTCATTCAGTCAAGAGTTAACACATTTACATGAATTGTGAGTGTTTCTAAAGCCTAACTGTTTACAGGTAGTACTTGTGGACACATAATGCAAAATGTATGTAGTTAAAAGATGTTTGATAAGTCCGTTAAAATTGTTGGAACAATTTTGAAGCAGATTTATTTGTTCAACAGTCTCTTTGGCTCTCCTGTGAAGTAAGGAAACAAAAGGGTCTGGATCGTCTCTCTGTCTTCTTGGGTGACCCTTTGGTATGTCGCTTCTGCTATCAGGAAGCATGTGTCGTAAAAGTAATCAGCCTGGCTTTATCTGCAGACGGTCCGGAGCCGGAACCTCAATTCTGAATTAGAATTATGTTTTGAAAGAATCATCATTCATTTGTCTGGTTCGTCCACAGTTGCTACATGTGTCAGGAAATTCATTCTAAAGTAAAATTCCCAATCCCGTGGACTCCTATTGAAATGTTGTTTTTTACTGTCAAAATGAGCTGAACAGGTTGAACTTTTCTAAGGTTGTTTTTACAATGGGCACATTAAATCTGTGTGTGATTTTCAGTTCTCCTCTGGTCTGGTTTCAATCTCACTTGATTCTTTCTTATGCATTTCCATTCATCTATATATATATATATATATCATTATATATATGTAAATGACATTTGTTTCTATGCCTGTCAAATATTATGCATAATTTGAAGAAAATCACAAAAATTTAACAAAAATCAAAAGTGGAAATAAAGAGCAGTGCACTACAAATGTGAAAAAAGACAACAAAAAAGCATATTATTGTGAGATAAAACCACAGCTTTACTGAGGAACGGCAAATGTTTCTGTCACAGCATGACCTTTAGGCACAGAAGAAGGTCATTTGTGACTGAAATAGTTCCTCAGTAAAGCTCTGGTTTTTATATCATATTTGTGTTTTTGTTATCTTTTCACCTTTAGTGTGCTGGTCTTTTTCACAACTTTTCACATATCACAATTCAACAGATGAATTATCCTCAGTCTGCAAGGAGCTTTTACAATACCCATTTTTTTAATGCAAACCATACTCTGTGTGAAAAGTCATCACACCTGAAGGACGAATAAACTCTTGAAGATTGACTTCAGTTTAAGTCTTTTCACAACCCTTCACCCGAGCCATGTCTAGATCAGAAATTCAGCCTAGAGCTGATGGCAGGTTTGCATGGGCAAACATCACTCACATTTGCGTCAGAAAATCAAGTATCATGCAGTTTGAGAATCTAACAGATGTGTGAACTGTGTTTGTGTGTTGGTTTTCATGAATGCACATGACACCTGCTCGCTCAGACCACAGGTTCTTATTTCTAGCTCTGCTAGGCCTTTCCTCTTCCTGCCTTTCTTCAGCTATGTCACGCTCCATTGTGAAACGGGAACCCTCGGGAGCATGTCTTCGTGGTTCTTATCCACATCAGTCTCACCCAGAATCAGCACAATGCAAGGAAACTCAGATCCCGAGCTCTCACAGAGACCAGCACGGATTGATACTGGAGAGGGGCTTTAGAAACTGCATTGTGCATGTTTGAATTGTGATTCTGATTAAGCTAAAGAGAGGAGGGAAGTAATAACAAAAATGTGAAGGAACATCTGCAGTCTGAAGATACTGTGATTGCTCAAAAAGAAATGGCAGGACTAACCAGTCTTTAGTTTGTCAAAGACAGCTAGAGGTGGATCTGTGCACGGTACGGAGCTAATACTCCTCTGGAAGTGTGGGAGGATGAACAGAATGAGAAAAGATGTTACAACAGCTGGCTTCTGAAAGTATGTTTTGCACACTTGGGATGCTCTCCAGCAGTGTTGTGGAAAGTTACTTTTAAAACTAATGTGTTACATTATTGCATTACTTCCTAAAAAAGTAACTAATTGCATACTTAGTAAAATAAAGAGGGATGCACACTTGCTGTGTCGTGTCTTTAAACTCTGAATGCATTGATCCTTCCATAGCAGATCTGTACAGGTGGAGCTGGGGAAGGTGGAGGGTTTCTGAAGCGCGGCGCACTGCTAAGGCAATGCAAACAAAGTATTTTGAAGGTTGAGCACACGAGATCATTGGCTACTGATGCAGCAGGAACCAATCAGCTGTGCCCTATAGATAACGATGCCATTTTGAGCAGGTTCAGTTGAAGGACCTATTAGCCTGCGCCATCTAGAGTTTCACGACAGAACTTTGTATTTGTTCCGTATATGAAAAGTTCAGATGCAAAAACCTCTAAGTCCGTCTGACATGTTTTCTTCTAAATGAGCATTTTTTTAATCAGGCTCGTATGTTTAGGTTCAGTAATTTCACTTTAATGGCAATGAAAAGGTTATTGGAATGCCTTATTTTCAGAAATGTCACTTAGTCAAATTCATTGGTATTTAACAAATTTTACTGTCTTTTTTTGTAAAACCAGCTAAGACCATGTGCTTTATTTTTTTTTGCAAAAACTTCTAAGTGCACCTCTTTGGACAACAAGACAAAATAAAACGTCCATTTCTGTCAGTTTTATCATGAAATAAAAGATTTCATCAAAGACTCGTGAAATCCTGTCATTGCCACTGTAACGATGGACAAAACATGATCAAAAATTACAGCCTGACAATTGAAAGCGGCTCATACACACTCCGTCACTCATCTTGAAATCATATGATTTGATTCGCATCTTCTGATTGGTTCGTTTGTGGATTTTTGCTGACGAAGGGAAGTGGCGTTTAGCAGTTTCTGCCAACAAACCAGTATTTCTGAATGAGCCGATGCGAGCGGATTTGAAGCGAAAGTATTTGCCGAATATATACTATGTGCGGAAAGGATTATTATCATTATATTATTATCGCAATATCATTATCTAATTTTTGACGGAGGTTTTGCATCTGAACTCTTCATATGTAAATTATGCCTGTTGTGTGGCGCCACCTACTGGAGGTACCAGGTCACAACACACTTTGACTTTGATAGTGTGGAGTAGTGGAGCGATAACAAAAAAAGGAGGACAAAAAACTCAAAGCTGGGAAATATCCTGAATTATATGGCACGGACCACAGACTCTTTAAAGTCAGCTGCGCGGAGGAAGATTGCGCTTCTCATCCGGTGTGCGACCGCCTTAATGCGTTACTTTTGTGTTTTGTTTTTTTCTCACCTGGGCTGAGCTTGCTTATTTCTTTTTTAATGGCGAAACAAACGAACAGCACCAACAAAAGTTCTGTTTTGGGATATTTTGTGTGGGAAAGCGCATCATTATTGCTCATAATGATCTCTCGAACCTGACGGAGGAAAGTGAATCATGCTGGCTCTCTCTGGGTTTGATGATCTGTTTATCTGCAGCTCCCATGAGCCACCTGCTCTTATCAGCTCAAGTGACCTTTATTTCTATAGTGCTTTAATACTGCACAGATTGTTTCAAAGCAGCTTTACGGTAATAAACAGGAAAATAATGATTCAGTGATGCAAACAGAATCCAGCTCTCCAAAAAAGACAATTAAATTCTAAAATAAATTCTTTAAATCTAGCTTTCTAGACATGTTTCTTATTTCCTTACACATTTCCCTCTTTGTTTGTCCTGATTTGTCTCCCTCTCTGTGTCTCCGCGGAGCGGCCCGTGTGGGGAGGTTATTTATAGCTCAGGGCCAGCGCTCACGCTGGGAGAGATGCAGACAGAGCGGTTCGGAGCATGTGTTTTGTGGAATGCAGGGAGAAGATGAGCCATCAGTGTTTTCTCAGAGACTTCATGGGATTCAGTGTCTTTCACAGTGTCAACGGCATTAGATTAATTTTACTGTTATTAAAGACATAACTGCCCCCGTGAAGAAGTATTTTTAGCATACTTTTAAAAAGAGAATACGGTAACACTTTAGTATGGGGAACAATTCTCAGTTTGTTTATTAGCACTTATAAAGCACATATTAACGTCTTATTCCGCATGACCTTATTCTACATCCCTTTATCCTAAACTTAACAACTACCTTACCAACTATTAATAAGCAGTAATTAGTAGTTTAATGAGGGAAAAGTCATAGTTAATAGTGAATATGTGTTACTGACTAATGTGCGAACTGAACGTAATGTTTACGGAAAACTAATTGTATGTTTCTTTGCAATTAAATTAAAATTATTATGGTTTAAATTTATTTTAAATGCAAGTAGTTGAACTTAAGAGTGTAAAGTAGGACTTAAATATATGTTTATGTAATTATAATAATGTTATAATGTAATTTCATAATTCTATTGTCTAAAGTGTACTGCTGAATGTACTGACAATCAACTAAAATGTAATGTTATTTCTATTGAAATATGTATGTCATGTATTTAAATATATTTGTAACGATGAAGCTGCAATTTAGTACATTTCAATATATTAACTTTAAATCTAATATCGAACAACACACTACAGTTGATAAAATTAAAATCAAGTACTTTACACGTGCTTTAGTGTGTTAGTCGACACATCGAAATAAGTGCCCTTCTTTAAAGCATGGGAAAAGATTATTAAAATACATAATGATTTAAAATGCACTTTAAAGTAAAAGTGTACTCTCTTTAGTGCAGATTCAGTACTATTAAGCACACATTTTCTCAAAAGTGAAAAAGAAGTGTAGACTGACTCAAAATTGAACTTTGTTGAAAATTGACACACACACATTTATAGAAAATAATGTAGAAATTTAAACTTGGCTGCATGATTTGGTAACACTTTCTATGAAGACCATGCTTATATTGATTTATAGGCCCATTTATACTTATAAATAAGTAATTTTTACTGTTCTATAAATATATTTATAAAGCCTCATTAAGACCTATGCCGCATTATAAGAACAGTTATAGTTATAGATGTCTTTAATGGCTAGTGTTTGCATTAGAGGTCATGAATGGAGATTTTGATTTGTTCAAATCTCCTCATGCATGATATTGCTTATAGCAGTTTGGAATTATACTTTAAAAATATTGTTGCAGTGTTTTGCTAATATGTAACATTTAAAAAAAGATACCATTTTTCAACTGTTTGTTTTAATGATTTTTTTTTTCTCCCCCCCCCCATTATTTTATTACAGGAATTGTTGTTCATTAGTTACATTTACAAGTAAGCAACTTAAAATGTATAATGAAAACATCTTCACAATTTCTGAACATTTTTCTTTAGGAAAATTGCATTCTGTGTTTTCACTTTACTTAAAGCCATCAATGATGCGTTTATAGAGATTAGTAACTATTATTACTCACAATAAGTATTTATAAGAACACAATATACAGCAATTAACAATAATTCACTTATTTTGACAGAAATAAATCTGAATAAAATGTCATTGTAACTTAATATAATAACATTATAGCAATGCAGGTAACATCTTTATAAATACATTCATGGGATCATATGACTGACTAATTATTACTTATAAATCAGTGTATAATAGATTAGGAGCATGAACATTGAAAAAGCAAATGCATGACTTATAATTAATTATATAAATAATATAAATGTATCTATAACTGTTATTATAATGCAGTATAGGTCTTAGTAAGTCTTTATAAATACAGTACAGTCCAAAAGTTTGGAACCACTAAGATTTTTAAAGTTTTTAAAAGAAGTTTCGTCTGCTCACCAAGGCTACATTTATTTAATTAAAAATACAGTAAAAACAGTAATATTGTGAATTATTATTACAATTTAAAATAACTGTGTACTATTTGAATATATTTCACAAAGTAATTTATTCCTGTGATCAGAGCTGAATTTTCAGCATCATTACTCCAGTCTTCAGTGTCACATGATCCTTCAGAAATCATTCTGATATGCTGATCTGCTGCACAAGAAACATTTAATGTGTACAATTGTACAAAATATTTGTGTATAATAATTTTTTTCAGGATTATTTGATGAATAGAAAGTTCAAAAGAACAGTGTTTATCTGAAATCTAATATTTTGTAACATTATAAATGTCTTTACTGCCACTTTTGATTGATTTCATGCATCCTTGCTGAATAAAAGTATTCATTTCTTTAATTTCTTTTCAAAAAAATAAAAATACAAATTCTTCCTGACCCCAAACTTTTGAACGGTAGTGTATAATGCTACAGAAGCTTTGTATTTCAGATAAATGCTGTTCTTTTGAACTTTATATTCATCAAGGAATCCTGAAAAAAAAAAAGTACACAACTGTTTTCAACATTGAAAATAATCATAAATGTTTATTGAGCAGCAGATCATCATATTAGAATGATTTCTGAAGGATCATGTGACCCTGAAGACTGGAGTAATGATGCTGAATATTCAGCTTTGATCACAGGAATAAATTACTTTGTGAAATATATTCAAATAGAAAACAGTTATTTTAAATTGTAAAAATATTTCACAATATTACAGTTTTTTTACTGTATTTTTAATTAAATAAATGTAGCCTTGGTGAGCAGACGAAACTTCTTTTAAAAACATTAAAAATCTTAGTGGTTCCAAACTTTTGGACTGTACTGTGTGTGTATATAAAATAGTAATACTTGCTTATAAATAAGTATAAATATAGCTATAATTCACAATTAACTCACAGCCTATTATATATATTATTATTATTACATTATATAGCTCGATCATCATTGACGGGTCCATACAGTATGAAGCTTTGATTGAGGATCAGCATTATAAGATTCTAGCAGCTGCAGAGGAGCGTGTTAAAGCACTCTGAGCTCCTCAAACAAGCAGAAACAGTCCTGTTAATGAACAGCTGTGACGTTCTCTGTATTGGAACATAACTATGGCCACCCTTTAGTGCGCCGCTACACACACGTCACCATAGTTAGGAATACGGCCCACCTGCTCTGGAATAAATAAATACACACAAATGGTTGTAGCAACATGAACTGTGTTTACTTCAATCTGACACCACAATCTGTACCAGCCAGAGGTTTAGGATGGACCTCAACAACTATAAATTAATCCTTATTCTTGATGTTTAAACATTATCCTTACAAGAGTAGTATTACACACGTTTGACATTTATTGTGATGTGTGCATTGCTCCTCTCAAGTTTTTCCTAACAATGTTATGTATTTATTTATGCTGCTTTTGGCTTGTTCACTTACGATAGTTTTCTGTAAAGTTCACGTGAAACAGTATTCATTTGTAAAAAATGTACATGACGACTTGACATAAACATCACCAGAGTAAATATTGCTCCATCTGTATTCCTCCTGAAGATTGTTTTACAGAAGCTGCTCGTCACACTCCTCTGACGTCATTTCACACGTGTGTGTTCACGTCAGTATCAGCCTGATGTTTGACATTTAGTGGGTTCTCACTGACAAACAACACTTTAGCTGCAGGTGAACATCTCTCTTTAGTGTTTTCTGCCAGTTTCTGAGTCACCTTTACTTTTGGGACAGAGTCCAGAGCATTAAAGGAAAGGCTCAACCATGACCTAAATTAAACTCTGTTAACATTTACTCCAGCTAATGCAAAATAAATGTTTTTTGACTCTGCTCTTTTATATATAATGGAAGCATAAAATGACCAGGGGCAATCAAATTCTTTTAAAAAAGGACACAAATATTTAAAAGTCTATAACTGGATCATTACTGCTGTGATTATTATGTTTCTAGCATGTTTGAAAACTATCCCTAATTAATGGAGTGTGTAGCTTTTTATTCCTTAAACACATCATGGCCATATTCCAGGATTCATCAGGCTCAAACAACGACTTTTTTAAAACTTTTTTTTAGTTTGAAAGTCTTTAGTTCATGTTTTCTATGGTTACGTCATTATGAGATGGTTTGTTTCAGCTCTGTTTGATTAATTACCTCGTTCTGCATTCACAGTCGTTCAGTGTCCGGACACGTTTGCATTACGGTGTGTCTCTCTGCCCTGTTTTTGGATTATATTTTGGATTTTTATTAAAGATTGCATGTGAACTTCATCATCTGCCTCTTCAGTCTGTTCCTGATATTTTGTAAGAAACAGCAGAATTTCAGTAGTCGTGTCTGAAAATCTTCCTCTCTATCACAGCTCTGAAACACCATTCTCCATCATTTTGCTATTACTTTAACTCTTAAATTCGCAGACATGAGGGTTTAATATAGTGCCATTCCAATGCAATGGATTCCCATCTATACTCATACTGTATATGAAAGCTTACATCATCTTAAATGCGATCCCAAATGCATCTTCTATGTGAAAATAGAAATACATACTAATATGAAACATGCAACATTTCTGTTATGATGAATAACTAAGTGATTAAAAGATGACCTGATTTCCAAAAGGCACAAAGATTACACATTTCTTTAATGTTATTTATTTATTATTATTTTTCCTATAATAATTTTACAATTCCATACTGTACTCTGCATTGGTCCATACTCAGAAACCTTTGGCAAGTGTCACAGCTTGTAAATGCCTTTTGTAGCCAGCTAAGAGTTTTTCCTTGTTCCAAAAGGAATCTAGTTCTGTGAATTCTTGGGCCGTCCTCCACAGATTTTCGATGATGCTCAGGTCGATGGACAGTGAGGGTCAGGGAAAAAGCTTCAACTTGCACATCTTGAGCCCTATTGAGGATTTCATTATACTGTTGTAGAAGCATCCTCTTTTCATCTTCTGCTTTTTTACAGAAAACTCGCTGGTTCTTAATTAAATCCATTCTTTGCTCGACCAGTGAAATGTTGTCTGTGACACTGGCTGCAACACAAGCCCACAGATCCACATCTGTGCTTAACAATTGAAGATGTGATCTTTTCATGACATTTTTCTCCAATCATACCTTTGCTCATTCCAGTGCAAAAGTTCTGTTTTCTCTTTCAAACTTCATGAGGGTGCAGGAAAGGTTTTCTTTGCATGATTCATATATGTGCGGAGCAGAACAGTGCACCATCAGTCCATTTCTCTCTCAGAAAGTTTTTTTGGGGCTTCCAGACCTCAAATTGACCTCCACCGCTCCTGTTTACTGGCAGGTCTTAATTGCATTATGAACTGAGGAAATGGCTGCTTAGGAGAGCACATGGATGTTGATTGTTGGGACTTTTGAGAAGTCACAGTATTTATAAAGCTTTGAAATTTGCATCACCTGGCCTTTCCGAACAATGATTGTGAACAAGCTGTAGACCTAAAAAAACTGAAGTCTGAGACTTTGGTAAAGGTTAGCTGAGATCTTATCTGAGAGGGTGCCTGAAATGTTGAATGGTGCTCCTTTCCTTCTTTCACATACAACAAAAATAACACACCAGTCTTGCTTGAAAAAGTTTCAGAATGTTTCAGCTTTATACCTATTGGAGATCAGTTCATCTTCTACACACTTAAAAAGCCTCATGTCTTAAAGCGTGTAACATTACAATAATAAAGAACGTAAACAACATAGAGAGCTTGTACCTGACTGCTGCAGATTCATTTGGGTGTTGATACGGTTGACAGGATCATTCCAGGTCTGAGGATCTGAACAGCTCCGAATGCCACGGGTTGCCATCTCTTAAAGCAGTCCTTGATTATGATTTCACTTCTTTAACTTTCGTTTGTGTGTAATGTTGCTGTTTGATCATAAACAACATCTGGAAAGTTACGACGCTCAAAGTTCAATGCAAAGGAGATATTTTATTTTAAGGACTACAACAATCAGATGGTAGGGACTACAACGAGCTTCTTCCCGGGTTCTTCCCGATCTCCATCAGTGTCGACTCCGGTTTGAACAATGTAAGGCTGAACACTTTCGTCATTTTGGCTGCGTGAGATTCTCCAGCTTTGTTGTTGTGGAGCTGTTGTTGTTGGCTGGAGCAGCAGCTCATTTGCATTTAAAGGGACACACACAAAAACGGCGTGTTTTTGCTCACACCCAAATATGGGCAAATTTGACAAGCTATAATAAATATTGCACCTTTAACTTCAGATTAATCAAAACAATGTTTTTTCTATGACATTCCTTTTGGACCCTTCAGTTTTAAGAGTGTACTCGCTTATATATTCACAGAAAATCAGTTTTGACCATGAGTACCCAAACGTTTGCATTCCACTACAGGTGCACAATCAGAGTTTTTACTATTAATATTATTATTATTATTTATGCACTCTCCAGAAGATCAGAGTAAAAAGAATGAGACATTTATTTGAACTGGTATATTTTTTAAAGCTCTGTGTTTCATTGTAAAGTCAGTAGTATGTGAAGCATTTTACAACCGAGAGGTAATGAGAAAAATTCATCAATAACATAGTACAACCTCTCCTGCCCTTGGCATCAGATCTTACAGAAATTGTTCCTCTGGGAATCTGGGAATCTGGGTTTCCTGCTTCCCACATTCTAGGTCCTAAGATTAGTACTTTATTGTGATGCCAGTGCTGACTGTTCTGACCCCTGTGGGATTATGGGTGGGTTCTGATAACTGTTTTCTCAGAACCATCTAACCTCTAAATTCTGTATTAATAATAATAATAATAATAATAATCATTGTTATGACCCAGTTGTTGTGTTGTGTTCTGGATGAGGTCTGATTGAGCACACCTGGATGCTTCCTTATGTAAAGATCGTGCAGTTGTTATTCGCTGCTGCTGCTTAGGCATTTTGCCAGTGCTGCGCTCCAGTTTTGAGAATATTTGTTTTGTTTCACATCCATGCATACATTCCGACAACACTCCCCAATTATTCACCAACTTTACTGAGTACTGGTATTTTGATTATGTTGTTTCATTAATTTTTGATGTAAGTTAATTTTGCCATGTCGTCTCCCCTTAACATTGCATCTTTGAGCCAGATGTGACATAATAACTTGTTTTATCACTGCTGAGGTGAGATAAAACACTAACAGACATGATGGAAATTATATTAAAGTCAGTATGCAAAAATCTTTCATCTTTTATTTTTGCACCTTGTTATCTTTATTCAAAATATCCACAACTCGATAGACTTCTCTCTAGCGCAACATCCAATCAATATCCTACATTGTTTTTTCTCGTTCAATAATCTGTTGCTCTCTGATGTGCATTTCAGTATGGAAGAAAGGATCATTTGCCTCTTCTGTTTCATTGCAACTTTAAATTTTGCCCAAACATTCGGTTTGTTAAGACACTAAATTGTTTGTAGCCGTGAGTGTGAATGCGTGTTCAAAATGGATGGATTTATTTTGTTAATCAGCCCTCTATCAACCCATTCCTCCAACCCAGGGTTATTGCCATTAACTAAAACTAAAACTATATTAAAAAAATAAATAATAGCTATGAAATTAACTGAAATAAAATCAAATATTAAAAAAAAATTAAACTTAATTTATTTAATCAAATTGCCAAGATAACATTTCTCATTTCCTTTTAGTTTAAGTTGAAGTACTAAAATAGCTAAATAAAACTTGGCAACACTTTATTTTGATGGTCCATTTGAGACATTCTTCTTATTAATAAGTAACTTTGCAACTACATGTTAACTTACAATGAGAGTTAGCTGACATGTATTTGCAAAGTTAATTATAATAAGTAGAATGTCTAAAGTGGACCATCAAAATAAAGTGTAACCTAAAACTTTAAAAAGTTTTCAAAAATATATATAAAATGACAAAATCACATGACAAAATTATAAAAAAAATTAGCTGAAATTAAAATAAAAACAGAAAAAAATAAAGTGATTCAAAATATTAACAAAAACTATAATAATGATGATAAAATCACACTGACTTTACTGCATATCTATTATTTTAAACACTATAGTTTAAAACATTGAACAATCTAGGAAAAAGGTATTGAACAAATATATAAAACATTGCATTTTAGCCATGATATTTCTAGTTGTTTTTTGTAACGTGAGTGAATTTTATTTTTAAATATTTAATGGTTAAACCGACGATGTTAAACTAACCCTCACTCTAAAAAATGCTGGGTTGTTTTTGTTAAATATGGACAAACCCAACCGTTGGTTTCAATTTTTCAATGACATTTTTAAACCCAACGTTTGGGTTTGTCCATATTTGCCCCAAAACAACTGAGCATTTTTCGTCCACGATCTCTCAATCTTCATTATTCCTCCAAAACACGGTTCACCACAATGAAGTAGAAACCTTCCAAGTCTCGAGAATAATGCGCTATTGTCAGAAGAGTTTGTCGAAACAATGCTTTTGCACGATAAGGCCTAATTTTCAGAGGTGTGACAAATCCCGAGGGAGCTCAGACTTGATACAAAACATGATATACAGTAGGGGAAATATTTGTCTAACTGAGAGGGCCAAGAAAAGCTGTTTATCGTCCAGTTGCAACATGAGAGGTCTGTGCCATGAGTGGCCAGAGCCAGACCACAGGTCAAGACGGTGCGCACACACACAATGGCTCATTCTTCTGCACTCAGAGTGGTCTCAAACCTCAGACTGAGAGCCCGGTTTCTCCTCCCCTCCCCCCGGTCCGGTCAGCCTATAATATCGCTGCGAGGGCAGGAAGTGTAATGTGACTCCCGGTCTGAGCCCCTCGCTGTAATCCTGGGCATGGCTGGAGGCCAGCTGAACCTATCACATATGCACACAGTCTCTCACACTCGCTGCTGAGGATTACAGGTCACTCACTCACACACACACTATGGCCTGTACCAGGCGGTGAGGATTAACTTGTCGTGGTTTAGCTACTTTTGGAGCTGGAATTCTGCATTGCTTTCCTCACTGGATGATGCCGACTCTTTCTCTCTCCACAGCTGAGCGCCGGCTCCGAATGCAGCTGTGACGTGGGTCCTGACGGGACCAAGAAGAAGAAATCCAAAAACCTGTAAGTTTCCAGTTTCCAGTTTCTCTGCGTTGCGTGTTGGTCATTGGTGTTGTGTTTTCAGTCTCCACAAGCTTACGTTATTAAATGTTGAAATGTTCTCAGAAAATTGTTGGTATTTAGTTCTAATTTCCTTGGTTTTGTGACATGCGGAAACATGCGGCGTTTTTGCATTTTGGAGAGTTATTGGAGTTATTAATGCATTAACTGATATTAACTAACAACGTTTGTGACAGTAATTGTTAATGTTAAATAAACTGTTCATTGTTCGTTCATGTCAGCTCAGATCCATTAATTAATATTAATGCATTCAACGTTTTTTATTTTAATAATAGTAAATGTTGGATTTGAAATGAACTATAATTAATAAATGCTTTAGAAGTGTTTTTTATTCTTAGTACATGTTAAATAATGCAGGAACTTTCTTGTAAAGTGTTGCCAATAATGGAAACCGAAGCAATAGTTGATTTTAATAATGCATTAGTAAATGTTGGAATTAAGTTTAACTAAGATGAATAAATGCTGTAGAAGTATTTTTCATTTTAACTAATGCTAACAAATGGACCCTTATTGAAAAGTGTTAGCAAGAGGTTAAATTCATAGCAGCACTTCATAAAATCATTCTGAATAAATTCTACAGCAGCATTACATATATCACAGTGACAGAAATGTCAACTATAAATATACTTTATTATACATTAAACTCTTTTAAAAAAATCAATAAGTATTAAATAACAATTGTGTACACTTTATTTATGCACTTTGTACTAATTAGACTATTGTGATGGAGTCATTTTGTGTTGGATCACATGAAGATCAACACTTGTGTATTGAATGGAGCAGCAGCCAAACTCCACTCTTAAAAATAAAGCTTCTTTATTGGCGTTTACGTTTCAACGAAGAACCTTTAACGTCAGTGGACTTTACAGTGGAAAAGAGCTCTTTGGAACGTTAAAATGTTCTTCACACTTTTAGGAACGGATCGCTGAAAGGTTCTTTGGGGAACTAAAAACGTTCTTCTGTGGCATTGTCATTTTGGGACCTTTATTTAGATGTCGAGCTTCTCAGACTTCTTCACATGTCCTCTCGTGAGGGATACTGCATGAAGATCATCACGGATCGTTAATCAGAGCCTTTGTTTTGTGAGGTGTCAGTTGTGCCAAAGTGTCTCGCACCTTCAGAACAACAGAATCAGAACGGCTCTGAACGGCTTCAGCTCTTTGTGCTCTACATCCACTGTGAATTTTGAGATCAACACAATAAGGGAAAGGTTTTTACTGTCTGGTGAACTGGGACTGTCTGGAATAATGTCTGGAGTCGCTAAATCTGAGCTTGAAGAAAGTTCAGTGAATGCTTCTGTTGATACAGTGACTCCCAATTTGATTTGCTGAAATGTTTTTTCCACAAAGAGACGTTTCTAGTCTCCTTCAAACCTAGAGCTTCAGGCAGATCTGTGGTGAAATGATCTGGAACGTTTACCAGCCACTGCTCTCTCAGATCTGATGGGGATTACACTGGTAATGTTTAGAATATCTCTTCTGTCTCTGTAATGTTTTAATCTTCTTGCAGACACTTATTTTAAGTGGTGTTCAGTAAACTAGGTGACTACAGCACATGAAAACACACATGAATAACACATTATTTGAAATCAGTAGTACTCATAGTTCAGTGCAGGTTTTGGGAGTGAGTTATTTCACACACACACACACACACACACACACACACACACACACACACACACACACACACACACACACACACACACACACACACACACACACACACACACACACACACACACACACTACTATTTTGCAGCTGTTCTGATTCTGTTGTTTCAGCTGCATCAAGTCTTGGAAACACTAGACTTTGCACCGGATTTACTTACATACACGTGTGAAAGTGGGAGACTGGAAACACAATTCAGAGAACAAACTGAAAAGCATGGATTGTGTCAGTATTGTGGGGTCTGGAGTAATTTTGCACACTCAAAGTGTGTTGTGACCAGGACTTTAGACGTGTATGCAATGTATATGTGAATGCAAAGTTTGTGGAGTTAATTGGCCATGGCTTGATTTGTGTTAAGTGTTAACAATAAGTACAAATAAGTTATTTGCATAGCTCCGCCCACCATTGTTTGGTTGAGCCAGACAAAATGACAATAGAAACCATCTGGGACAGTGTCAGAATATAAGAATGGTGGATTTTGCTTTTGACCATTGACCGAAACCACATTTGAATCCACATTTTTCTGATCCTATTCTCCTCCCTTTCTCATCATATATCAGCTCAGAGAGGTGTTTATGATTAATAAAATTGGAAGAAAATATTCAACAAGTGGAAATAAAGTGGCTAATGGGTATTTAAGAGTGGGAATAAAGTGTTTAACATCTATTTAATAGGCCTATAATAGATATTGCATGTGTCCTAGCATTGATCGAACGGGCCAGAACAGTGTGTGCATAAAAGTGTATTTGCATCTACCACTTTTTGGTAATAATATAATTTGCCTTTGTTTTGTTGTGTTTTGATTTACTAAGTTTAATATTAGCTAAACTGTCTATACCCAGATCAAAATGGCCTAGTTGAACACACACACACACACACACACACACACACACACACACACACACACACACACACACACACACACACACACACACACACACACACACACACACACACACACACACACACACACACACACACACACACACACACACACACACACACACACACACACACACACACACACACACACACACACACACACACACACACACACACACACACTCACACACACACACACACACACACACACACACACACACACACACACACACACACACACACACACACACACACACACACACACACACACACACACACACACACACACACACACACACACACACACACTCACACACACCAACACACACACACACACACACACACACACACACACACACACACACACACACACACACACACACACACACACACACACACACACACACACACACACACACACACACACACACACACACACACACACACACACACACACACACACACACACACACACACACACACACACACACACACACACACACACACACACACACACACACACACACACACACACACACACACAAATATGCATTCATTTTTTCAGTATGACTCAGTGAATGTCCAGAATGCAGCATATGTAATTACAGAAGTGTTGTTCTAGCGAGTGTGGGATGTGGGTAGCGCTGTGCTGTGAAATTGAGCCACATTTAGATGAATGACATCGAAACAGTAAACAGGAATGTGACAGCACTCTTCTCTCCTTGAATCCTCGGCTGTATGTAGACGTTCAGAATCTACCAGCATTGACTCACTGGAAAAATGTGCCTCTACTGACATTCCTGCAAAACTCTAAAAACATGCTTATATACATATAATTCACTGCAGCGTCCAGATTAAATAAACACTAGAGGCAGTAAAATCCCTTCTTCCTTTTTTTAAAAACACAATTATGATTACAGGGGCAGGTTATTGATTAATAAAGACTTATTTTTGCAGTGTTCCTTGCACAATTATGGAAGCTTGTTTCCGCCATGAAATAAAAATTAAAAAAGGTAATTCCGACTTTTTATCCCACAATTCTGACTTTTTTCTCAAAATTGTGAGATATGAAGTCAGAATTGTGAGGGGAAAAAACATCAGAATTGTGAGTTTATACTTGTTACTTTATATCATGCAATTTGCATTCTGACTTTTTTCTCTTGTCTCGTGTAATAATGTCCAGTTGTGAGGGGAAAAAGATGTTTTTTCTCAGAATTGTGAGTTAAAATCATGCTATTTTGACATTATAACACCATTGTGAGTTTATATCTCACAATTCTGAGAAAAAAGTCAGAATTGTGAGTTATAAAGTAGTATTGCATGATTAAATTCGCAATTGCGAGAACAAAAGTCTGAATTGCAACTTTATATCTTGTAATTTTGACATTATTACTCATTTGCAATTTTAAATCTTGCAATTGTGAGAAAAACCATCAGAATTGTGAGTTTATACTTGTTACTTTATATCATGCAATTGCATTCTGACTTTTTTTCTCATGTTTCGTGTTATAATGTCCAGTTGTGAGGGGAAAAAGACGTTTTTTCTCAGAACTGTGAGTTAAAAAGTCTGAACTGCAACTTTATATCTTGCAATTTTGACATTATTACTCACATTTGCGAGTTTAAATCATGCAATTCTGAGAAAAAAACATCAGAATTGTGAGATGACAATGACTGCTTCACGTAAGCGACTAAACATTATATTTAGAAAGACTAGATCCAGCATTTAGTTGCTTATATGATACGGGTTAAAATGATATAGAATTAAAATATTCAAGAGACACTTTTTTATATGGGACAAGTATCATTTTTCAATCTCAGCTGACCCTATACCAACACATGAAAGGATTCGTGATCTCATTTTATTAGCCGTGTGTCTTCTCAAACTCAGAATGGAGGATCAGGTGAAGCGTCTCACTGAGAAGGGAATATCTGCGGCGTATGTGAGTTTTTACATTCAGTAATGTATTCGGATCACCTGAATTGCTCCGAACAGATGTGTGCTGACTTGAAAACACAATGGCATGCGAAATTGACCTGAAGTAGCTGGAAGCTTTTTCAGGTTTGATATAAAAGTTCTTTATAGGCGCAAAAAGTCATCCCTCACAGATCAGTAGATGTGATAGCGGCTGCACCTGGTTTGGCTCTAACAGAGGGAAGCTGTTTTCTGGCACCTGGTTTATGACAGCAGACGCTCTTCTGAGATCAGTGTATAGCTGCAGACCTCTGCTGAAAGAGAAAGAGCAGTCATGTTCAGCTGAGTTATGGGCTCACCCGAGGGCAGGGCACAGCTGCTTTCTTCTAACCGTCTCTGTCAACATGTGCTCGCGACCACAGTTCCCAGGTGTGGAGACCGGCTGTCCCACGCTTCCTGGAGAGGCTGTCATCACATCACCTCATTATGAGTGTCACATTCACAGAGAAACCCAGCAGAGAGCAGGACTCTGATCATGACCAGCGTCAGAATCAGTGATTCAGAGGTTCATTTAAATCCTTTCAAACGGATGACATTTGATCAGCAGGATTTAATGGATAAATCAAGAGTCCGTGCGGGTGTGCTTGTCACAATACTTTTAGATGTACAGTATATCTATGTCTGTTTATTTTACAATAATATTTGATTGTTTATTCTTTGTGTGTGTGAATATATAGTAAAGTGTAATTTATATCCAGTGATCAAAGCTGAATTTTCAGCATCATTACTCCAGTCTTCAGTGTCACATGATCCTTCAGAAATCATTCTAATATGATGATTTGATGCTCAAGACACATTTATGATTATTATCGGTGTTCAACACAGTTGTGCTGCTTCAGATTTCTGTGGAAACTGATACATTTTATTTTTCAGGATTCTTTGATGATGGAAAGTTGAAAGATTGTTTATTTGAAATAGGCTTTTTTTTGTAACAATGTAACAGTTTTCACTGTCTCATTTGATCTATTAAATGCGTCCTTGCTATGGATATATCTTAATTTGTGTTAAAAAATATGAATTTTTTTAAAAAAATAACCTTAAGGGTTAGTTCACCCAAAAATGTACATTTCTGTCATTAATTACTCTCCCTCATGTCGTTTCACACCCGTAAGACCTTCATTCATCTTCAGAACACAAATTAAGATATTTTTGATGAAATCCGAGAGGTTTATGACTCGTCCAATATAATCAACACTTTCAAGGTCCAGAAAGGAACTAAAGACATCGTTAAAACAGTCATGTGACTGCAGTGGATCAACCTTAATGTTATGAAGAGACGAGAATACTTTTTGTGTGCAAAAACAAACCTTGAAAGTGTTGATTATATTGCTGTCTATGGACGAGTCATAAACCTCTTGGATTTCATCAAAAATATCTTAATTTGTGTTCTGAAGATGAACGAAGGTCTTACAGGTGTGGAACGACACGAGGGAGAGTAATTAATGACAGAAACTTCATTTTTGGGTGAACTAACCCTTTAAGGCTATACACTTTCATTCAATAGTCCAGTTTAGACATTCTAACAACTATGAGTAACTTATCAACTACATGTCAGCTAACTCTCATTAGAGTATTAGTAGACTGTCAGGTCAGGGTTCGGGTTAGTAGAATAAGTTAACATGTAGACAAAGTTACTTAAAGCCAGTAGAATGTCTAAAGTGGACCATGGGAATGAAGTGTAACCCAATCTTACTGACCCCAAACTTTTGAACAGTATAAATGAGCATCACACCGTTCATCAGATGAAGATAGATAGATGATAGATAGATAGATAGATAGATAGATAGATAGATAGATGATAGATAGATAGATAGATAGATAGATAGATAGATAGATAGATAGATAGATAGATAGATAGATAGATAGATAGATAGATAGATAGATAGATAGATAGATAGATAGATAGATAGATAGATAGATAGATAGATGATAGATAGATAGATAGATAGATAGATAGATAGATAGATAGATAGATAGATAGATAGATAGATAGATAGATAGATAGATAGATAGATAGATAGATAGATAGATAGATAGATAGATAGATAGATAGATAGATAGATAGATAGATAGATAGATAGATAGATAGATAGATAGATAGATAGATAGATAGATAGATAGATAGATAGATAGATAGATAGATAGATAGATAGATAGATAGATAGATAGATAGATAGATAGATAGATAGATAGATAGATAGATAGATAGATAGATAGATAGATAGATAGATAGATAGATAGATAGATAGATAGATAGATAGATAGATAGATAGATAGATAGATAGATAGATAGATAGATAGATAGATAGATAGATAGATAGATAGATAGATAGATAGATAGATAGATAGATAGATAGATAGATAGATAGATAGATAGATAGATAGATAGATAGATAGATAGATAGATAGATAGATAGATAGATAGATAGATAGATAGATAGATAGATAGATAGATAGATAGATAGATAGATAGATAGATAGATAGATAGATAGATAGATAGATAGATAGATAGATAGATAGATAGATAGATAGATAGATAGATAGATAGATAGATAGATAGATAGATAGATAGATAGATAGATAGATAGATAGATAGATAGATAGATAGATAGATAGATAGATAGATAGATAGATAGATAGATAGATAGATAGATAGATAGATAGATAGATAGATAGATAGATAGATAGATAGATAGATAGATAGATAGATAGATAGATAGATAGATAGATAGATAGATAGATAGATAGATAGATAGATAGATAGATAGATAGATAGATAGATAGATAGATAGATAGATAGATAGATAGATAGATAGATAGATAGATAGATAGATAGATAGATAGATAGATAGATAGATAGATAGATAGATAGATAGATAGATAGATAGATAGATAGATAGATAGATAGATAGATAGATAGATAGATAGATAGATAGATAGATAGATAGATAGATAGATAGATAGATAGATAGATAGATAGATAGATAGATAGATAGATAGATAGATAGATAGATAGATAGATAGATAGATAGATAGATAGATAGATAGATAGATAGATAGATAGATAGATAGATAGATAGATAGATAGATAGATAGATAGATAGATAGATAGATAGATAGATAGATAGATAGATAGATAGATAGATAGATAGATAGATAGATAGATAGATAGATAGATAGATAGATAGATAGATAGATAGATAGATAGATAGATAGATAGATAGATAGATAGATAGATAGATAGATAGATAGATAGATAGATAGATAGATAGATAGATAGATAGATAGATAGATAGATAGATAGATAGATAGATAGATAGATAGATAGATAGATAGATAGATAGATAGATAGATAGATAGATAGATAGATAGATAGATAGATAGATAGATAGATAGATAGATAGATAGATAGATAGATAGATAGATAGATAGATAGATAGATAGATAGATAGATAGATAGATAGATAGATAGATAGATAGATAGATAGATAGATAGATAGATAGATAGATAGATAGATAGATAGATAGATAGATAGATAGATAGATAGATAGATAGATAGATAGATAGATAGATAGATAGATAGATAGATAGATAGATAGATAGATAGATAGATAGATAGATAGATAGATAGATAGATAGATAGATAGATAGATAGATAGATAGATAGATAGATAGATAGATAGATGATAGACAGATAGACAGATAGATAGACACACTGACACACAATACAGCAGTCTGTGTTGGTGGAGATCTGGCCTGTGATTGGCTCACGGTCGTTCTGCCTCTCACAGATCCAGAGCTATATAAAGACACAGAAGCTCTCTGCGGTTGGAGGAATGTGACCGTTCGACCGCCCCGTCCCAGACACACGTTACACACAATGGTGGATTTCTCTGAGAAGTACCTGGAAAGGTAGGGACCCAATGCTCCTACAAGTGTTCTCCTCTGCTGCTCCGAGTCCTCAGTAATGAGAAGAGGGACGGTAAAAATAGAAAGCAAAAATAGAAGGATAGCTTAGAAAATGGAGAAGATGAGGGTGACTGGAGTTCACGTCTCCTGTGGTTTGTCTGACAGGGAGTTTGGGAGAGCTGACACGTGAAGGGTTCGTGTTTTAGCTTTTACTTCTCTTTGGACTGATGAAACTCTGTGCCATATTATGTGCCTACGATTTAGTGTTGTTTAAATCTGCTGGTGTACTTCAGTGTGTCCTCTTTGAGGAAGAGATTTGAAAGTGTTTCTTTTGACTGATTCAAATATGAATCTCATGGCAGCTATCAAAAACATGTCAGATTCATATTTTACTCCAAAATCATATATATGGTACTATCTGCCTTATTTGATATTTTCAATATTTTAATAAAAACCTTTTAATAATTTAAGCAATACGTATATAATTGCAATCATAATGGAGAACAATGGTAGATTAGAAAAAAAAAAAAAAAAAAAAATCACAACAATGAGCTTGATGAGTTAATAAGGAATAAGCTTTTTAATGCAAAATATAGCTTTTTTTTTTAAGTAAAATTATTTTGCAAGTTTAAAAAAATTGAACATGAATTTCCAGAGGACGTTTGTGACATTATTGTGAGGAGATTTCATATGACTTCTCTTAAGTGTCTGGTCTTTGATTGTGAATCCATGAATCTCCTCTGGTGCTCTTCAGTCATTTTTGACTGTATATTTTTTTTAAATAATGTTTTACTTCATTGGAATGGTATGAAACTTAGTAAAGGTATTGGCACTCTCTGTGTGAACACAAAAAATGGACTTGACTCATGATTGTGACTCAAAAAGATGAACTGGTGCTGAAAAATAGTCACACTTGTGCTCCTTACGGTCGGCAGTGAGCGCATTGGGAATGAATGGGAAAGGAATTTCATCTAGTGGAAACATTTGGTACTAAAATTTGGAACGCAACTTGTTTAGATTTACGGCTATGATTTTCTCACAGTTTTACATACATGTTTCATATAGAATTTGAAAATGGTATTTTTGTGCAATTTTCATAACAATAAACTTAAACCTCAAAAGGTCATCCTTTTTTTTCCCTCTTCAGCAATAATGTCAAGTGTTTCCTTTAAAAAGAGATCAAACTTCAGTCTGTTGCTCCAAAACATTCAAGATTTATGACAGTTTAAAGCTGGAAATTTCATTTTCATGTCTTTGCTCATACAGCGGTTAGCAGGTCATAAATGTTTTATAGCTCAGTGATAAAGATATGACTAATATCATGCAAAGCAAATCAGTGTTTTGTTGAAGAAATCCAGTGCTGTAGAAACTCCTGTTGGGACCTGAACCCATCACACTGCTTCTAAACTGAAGTCCTACTGCAAGACGCACAATGGCTGTCACGTTGTAAATGTCTTTCCCACAGCAAGTGTCCTGGTTTCACAGCCTGGAATAGCGCTGAGCTCTATTATGGGCAGTAATGTGAGCCGGGCAGAGTGGGAATTGGCAAAGCCTAGAGATAATTGTGGCTTGCGACCATCTCCTCTCTGGCTCTCCCTGCAGGGCTCACCGTGGGGAAATGTCTGTCGACGGCTCAGAAGAGCTGGATCAGAGCATCCTAATTTGATGAATTCCAGCGAGGGCGTGTCCTTCCTGTCGAGAGATTACAAGCCTGAGCCGTGAGGCGGCGCGGGAGCAGCTGCTTCTGCCTGATAATTAGCCCGGTGTTTCTCTAAATGAGGGGTCATGAAGCACGATCGACGCTTAACTGCTCCGCTCGAGAAATGCCGACACTTTCTTATGTCTTTTCCCGCAACATATACTGTATGTCCATGCTGAGAAAAGGGGACAGTGCAAACAATCAAATATAATTTTTGTTCAGTTTTCTCTAAAAGTCGTCCCCAAAAGAGTTTCGTGGTTCAGAAGTTGAATTGTGTAAATTAGTGTGTGAGACCAACAGCCTTTAGAGGCGTGTAAAAATATGAAGCTTTTACATGACAAAAGTAAAATTTGAGGGAAAAAATACATTTTACATCTTATTAAAAAGATATTTGTTCATGTTCATAGATGTTAAAGGGTTAGTTCACCCAAAAATGAAAATTATGTCATTAATACGTTCCAAACCCGTAAGACCTCCGTTCATCTTCAGAACACAGTTTAAGATATTTTATTCCATTGAACTGATTCCATTGAATTGATTCCATTGAACTGATTCCATTGAACTGATTTAATTGAACTGATTCCATTGAATTGATTCCATTGAACTGATTCCATTGAATCCTTTCATCTGTCGGCGTTGGTTATGCACTTTTACGTTGCCGTGGTTGTTTTTGGCGATTAGGACATCCGCAACATTTTGAAGCATTGAAAATACATTTTGGTCCAAAAATTATAAAAAGTACGACTTTATTCAGCATTACCTTCTCTTTCGGGTCTGTTGTCAATCCGCGTTCACGATTCCTCTTCTTCTTCTTCTTCTTCTTTTCTATTTTATGGTGTTTGGCATCCAGCTTATTCTTCCATTAGCGCCCCCTTCTGCTCCGGAGTGTGGTTCACGTCTCCGCAGTGACGCTGCTGACGTGTTATCTGGTGCGCCTGAGCTTCGTTTACAGTCTGAGGGAGACGCACGCTGTATTCAAGCTATTCTACATTGTTTGTATTTTCGTATTGCTATATTTTTTAAAATGGCGCGTAAGTGTGCATGTCGCGGATGTCCTAATCGCCAAAAACAACCACGGCGATGTAAAAGTGCATTACCAACGACGACAGATGAAAGGATTCAATGGAATCAATTCAATGGAATCAATTCAGTGGAATCAATTCAATGGAATCAATTCAATGGAATCAATTCAATGGAAAGGATTCTGGAAGAGAATACAATGCTGAATAAAGTCATAGTTTTTGTTATTTTTGGACCAAAATGTATTTTCAATGTTTCAAAAACTTCTAACTAACCCACTGATGTCACATGGACTACTTTGATGATGTTTTTATTACCTTACATCATTACTATGCTTGATTATAGCCAGAAGGCCGAGTGTGCCGTTGAGTACTTAAATATGATTTTTCAGTTCTCTTTCCGTAGCTCAGCTATTAATCTGTAACATATTTTCACTGGTGTGGCTTTTTCTCGCTGACTGATGCCACATGGCCATTACTAACACTGTTGCAGAGCAGTGTGGAATCTCAACACTGTGGCACTGAATGGACACACACACACACACACACACACACACACACACACACACATATAAAACAGTAATGAACGAAACTTTCATGCACAGTTGATTGACAGATAAACTGCACACTCTTATTTTAGTGTTGTTAAATTGTGGATATTTTCACCATATGTACATCATTCAACTGAAGTACATATGCATTTAATTGTAAACACATTATGTTCTTCGTTCATGCATATTATGGGTAGACTTCTTTCTGTGACCAACCCCCAAGTCAGGGTCAAGACTTCTTTAGGGGCGTCAGACCCCCCCCATTATCCGCACTCTAAATATACTCAAGTAGGCTACATAAATAACTTAATATAAATTGTTTTAATACCAACATGATATCAAAAATATTTTTGTACATCCTTTATATTTTTTTTTACATAGTTCTCGTTCATCTCAAGAGGCTGGTGGTGATATAAATATAGTGTTGATCATGAACATATCCAGTAGGTGGCAGCATTGCATTTAATGTCACTTGAAGATCCATAACAAGCCTGTAGATTTCTGTGCTGAATGAGGACAAACTCAGCCTTATGTCACAGTCTACTACAGTACATTAGCTGTAGGACTGTTCTTAGGTCAGGTTTTGTCTGTTGCATCTGTTTTCACCAAAGCTACACATCCTCCGAGATCTCAGTGAAACCTGACCTGGACCACAAACTGTTTCATTACTCTTCTAAATATTTTCCAGAGCCCATAAATTGGCGAGAATCTTTCCTTTTGTGTGTGCGATCCAACACCAGACCCTCACATTTTAATCCAGATCTTCCCACTGGAAGTTAAAAATACTTTCCTATTGGCCAACATTCATTTATTCCTTGTAAAAGCACTATTTTTGTAGCTCTGGAATTAAATATGTCGTGATTGATTTGTTTCCTCAGCTCCGTTTCTTTTCCAAGTGGGCAAACTTTGATATCCAAGCTAGCAACCGGAATCAAAATCCATCCAAGATACTGCATTTTTTGGCATTTACCTTGTTTTGAGAGCTGTTTGAGATCTAAGTCATGTGTGTGAGTCAGTTTATCTCCCAAAAAACCCTGATGATTCCAGCAGTTATTGTGTTATCTTATCAGACTCTCGGGGTTTCGATCCTGAGCTCTTTCGCATTCTTATGTCTCACTAGAGAATCCTAAATAAAGATGTTTACGTGTAAATGCCTTTGGCCAACGTCAGAGAGCTGAATATGAAGCTGATTTGACTTTAATATTTCAGATAATAGGTTAAATATCTTACAAAATGACTTCTCAGAAGAAGATTGATGTTTTGCCACAGAACTGACAATGATTGTGAGTGTTTCCAGTTATCTGAAACCAGCAAACCCCTCCTTTGGAGGGTAAACACCAAACTTCACTTTACAAATAATACTGTAGAACTATAGAAGTGCTCATTTATATAGATAGGTAAATGTGTGTATAGCATTTGGACTCATTAATTATTGACAGTTGATCTTGGATTTGTCGCTTTCGTTCTGAAGCATCTGGGGTGAGGAACTTCCTCTGAGTTCTCTGACGCCGCGGCTGACTAATGTTTCATCATCTCATTTCCCAGCTTGATGAACAGATTAGATTCTCAGACTCGAAACGTGGTTTTAATTAAACAACTTTGCTAATGAATCTTGAAATCTTCTATCCTTTTATTGTAGCTCAAGGCTTTTCCCTGGAAAGAGAAGACCCTGGTGTTGTGTTTTGAATGGAATAGGTCAGTCCGAAGGGGGGAAATTCTTAGCAGCTCCAACCTACCGGACATCATAATATGTCATAAATAGATGCAGACTTCCTTTTTCCGGTCGAGGCTCATCTACGCTTTCCGTCATCATACCCAGAGGGATGAAAATGATTATTAACCAGTGGTTACTACAGAACCTGGCTTAATTATTTCTGCTTCTGTGTTAACATTGCTGACGCAAAATGCGGTATAACCGTTTAATAGTGCCATAAGTGCTGTAGTATGTATGATACTGTACAAGGCCCATGTTTGCTTGTTGTCACTATCATACAGTTATTATATATAAACCTTAGTTCAAAAGTTTGGGGTCAATGAGACCTTTTTGTTGTTGTTGATGTTGAAAATAAATGATTTTATTTTTTCAAAGGCGCATTAAATTGATCAAAAGTGACAGTAAAGACATTTATAATGTTACAAAAGATTATATCTCAAACTTTCTATTCATCAAAGAATCCTGAAAGATAAAATGTATTGCGTTTTCCACAAAAATATTGATTGATAATAATCATAAATGTTTCTTGATCATATCAGAATGATTTCTGAAGGATCATGTGACACTGAAGACTGGAGTAATGATGCTGAAAATTCAGCTTTGATCACAGGAATAAATTACACTTTACTATATATTCACATGGAAAACAGCTGATTTACATTGTAAAAATATTTCACAATTTGTACTGTATTTTTGATCAAATAAATGCAGCTTTGGTGAGCAGAAAAAACTTCTTTCAAAACCATGAATACATCTTACCATCCCCAAACTTTCGAACGGTTGTGTGTATAAGCAAATCAATAAATAGTGTCAGATCACAAAATTAGTTCTTAATTCAAAGCTGTTATACAACACTCCATATATAAGAGCTAGACGTACAATATTTAATCAAAATTATATTTTGCTCAGTATTATTTTCACCAGTTGTGAGGGTTGAAACTTCAACAACACCTCATGTCTACAATCACGGAGCGCAGGAACTCACGGCGTGTGCTTTATGTAGGAACGCTGGCCTTGGGAGGGCCAAAAATGGGATTCGGCTTCTTTTTTTGGTGCTGTCATCAGCGTGTGCCTGCGGTGCGAGAGGCCAAATGGAGCTGATGAGGGCAGAGGATCCGCAAAGCCACAGTGGAAATCAGTGGGCGGAAATTGTGCTCCTCTGGAAGAGGTACGTGAGGTCAGGCAGAGGGAGGACGGGCATCTGGAGGTTCCCGAGCCCAGCGGTCGTCTCATGAGACGTGGATCCAGGGGTGAAGAGTCAGCTTTTTGGAGATTCGGAGATGCAGCTGCACTCCACAGCGGTCCCCGGGGCCCATCGGCCCTAGGTTAGGGCTCGCGGGACTCCCGGTGGCACCTGAACAGCGAAGCGAAGGTGTGGAGAGTGGCAGAACCCTCCCTTCACTCATCCGCTCGCTCAGACACAGAACTGGCAAGAAGGAAGAGAGATTGACAGAAGAGGCTCCAGGAACTTCAAACGGCGTCTCAGCTTCCATTACTGTGGATTGAGGAGAACATGTATGGGTTTCTGCGCTTGGATTTACGCGCTTGCGTTTTCCGTGACTGAGATCGAGTTGTTGAGTGGTTTTGTTGTGACCTGCAGAACTCAACTCTTACCCTTCTGTGCGTTTTTCTGCAGGGCCAAAGACATGAAGAACCGACTCGCTTTCCTGAGGAGGAGGAATGAGTCTCCCGGAAGCACGCCAGCCGGCAAGCTCGACAAAACCTTGAAGTCTGTCAAGTAAGTGTGTGTGTGTGTGTGTGTGTGTGTGATGTCCACCTGCTTCCTGGGTAATGATCCAGCTGGTGTCTCTGCTCATGTGTGTGGGATGAAAGAGAAAGGGTCTGAAAGGATGTATTTTAGATCAATTCATTTGCAATTTGTGATGTTAACTTATTTCGATGGTCCATTCTACAAACTACAAGTAATTTTGCAACTACATGTCAACGAACTCACATGAGAGTAGACTGTTAGGATAGGGTTTGGGTTAGTGGAATAAATTGACATGTAGCTGCAGATATTAAGCAGACCGATACTCTAATTGACATGTAGTTGCAAAATTACTTGTAGTTAGTCGAAGTGAACCATTGAAATAAAGTGTTACCCGACGCAGACATGTAACAAAAAACAATAAGAGTATATCAATGATATTAAAACAACACTGCTTTGTCACCCACTTAGAATTTATTTTACGTTTATAATAATTGTAGTTAAGATAACGATAATTGCCTATGGTGGTTGAAATGACTCTAATGTAGTGGATGTCATGCATCACAGGGTTAAATTATGATGATATTAAGGCCAGGTGCTGCAAAGTTGAACATTTCTATCGCCGAGATGTTTTAATGAGTGACATTGCTAAGTGTGTTCATAAAATATGCAAATGTTGCATGGAACAGATCTCGATAAATCAATGCACAGAAGTTGTAAGGAGGTCAGAATAATCACAGGTGTGATGCTTCGGCACCTTATGATCTGATTTATGATTTTATCTGGAATAACACTCCCCTGTTAGATAAAGTTCCCTTATTAGGCAGCGTCAATGGAGGTGTTAAAGCTGATCTTAGACAGACGATGAAGGCAAGAATGAGTCTTTGAGAGGAGCTGTGGGCGGAGCACGCCATCCTATTGGTGCAGCCTGATCCCACCCCCTCCTCTTCACAGAGGGAAATATAAAAGAGGCCGTCCAACAGAGACTTACTCAGACACTCAGGCTCACACAAACACACATACTCGAGCGAGAGAAGGGCACAGCTTCGAATGGGTCATACAATGAGAAACCTGACAGAGATGGGCTTGCTGAAAAACCGTTCTGCCTTTATTTGCAGGCCCACTCCAGAAGAGGCAATGAAGTGGGGTGAATCGTTGGACAAGCTGCTGGTCCACAAATGTAAGATATTTTTACCCCTCTGTAACTTGTTGTATTTGCTGAATTCCTTTGGCTTGGCTTGAATCCACAGGGATGGCGGCTGCATTGTTGCATTGTTTCAGGCTTTCATGCTTCCTCTCCACTTCCTGCTCTGAGTCACTGAATGAACGCTCTGTTGAACATGCTTTCATAGTAATCCCAGATGAGTCCTAGATCCGTATGGAGTCGTGGCTTTCCATTTTTAATCAAACTCAATCGTTTTGTGACGCTGAAAGTGCTTGTGGCGCTGAGATGTAGGGCAGGAGATGTCTTTTTCCGCAGCAATTGTTTGAAAGGCTGAGTGCATCCACATGCTGTTATCAGCAGGCTCTTATGGGAACGGAAAGGTGATTGCGTGCTTTGGGATGGGGCCACACTTCCTTCTATTTTAATACTGGCCGCCTTTAGATCTGAAAGGAAATGTCAGTGTGCAGTGCGACTGTAAAAACTGCAAAACAATCACAGCCTACATTAAATCTTGTCTTGTAGCACTGGCACATTTGTTTTAGGCATGGAAATTAACATAAAATGTTTTATGCAGAAAATTTCCATTTTGCATTTATATTCAGAGCCACTTCATTGGTTATGCAAAGATGTTTTAAAATCAGTCTATCATTTTGCTGCAGTGCTTACATTCACGTGCATTTAAACTACATTCTAGCTGTAGCAAATAATGCAGTGATTTAATAAATAACAGAATTATGCATAGCAGCGAGAGCTTTGGATGAGAACAAATGCAATTAAGAGTCGTGTTCTCGACTCGAAGTGACTCAGGGTTTGGCGCTCGGCGCTGGCTTTTCAGTGGAGGCTGCCGTTGCCATGGTTCTCTGTTTATCCGTCCAATAACATCTCCCCTTTTTCTGCCTCTTTATTCTCTCCTTCATCAGATGGGCTGGCGGCGTTTAGAGCTTTCTTGCGCACAGAGTTTAGTGAAGAGAATCTGGATTTCTGGCTGGCCTGCGAGGATTACAAGAAGATTAAATCGCAGTCCAAGATGACATCGAAAGCTAAGAAAATCTTTGCGGAGTTCATCGCCATCCAGTCCTGTAAAGAGGTGAGCATGAAGTCTCATATTGATTTGAACTTTTACAGACCGCCTGACGTTAAAAGTCATCCCAGATGTTCATTGGGAATCGAAAAAGTCTAAACAATGCCGCTCTGTATTATTTAGCAGCTTAAAAAAATGGCTGGAAATATTCTTAAAATACTTCACTTTGTGTCATGAAACTAAAAGATTGGTCAGAGCCGTGGAGGATATGATGTCATGCCTGACTAATGGACTCCCTTTTGGCCGCACAACACTCAGCAGACAGTTTGAGAGCATGTTTTCATTTTCCAAACTTGGAAAGCAGTTTGGAAATTCAAAATGAGACGAGCAGCAGGAGCTCGAGGCACTTTCCAGCAGTGAAGCTGGGCTTTGTGTAGATTCACGCTGCCAGATCTTTGACTTCCAGCATAAAGTCCAGTCCAGATTGATCATTTCACTGAAATGTTAAGGGACCAAACACAGTTTGATTTTCATGTGCCAATTAGGAGCAGGTTTATATAGAAAAAGGATCAATTTCTCAGCTGGTTTTGAGCTTCAGAAACCAGATTTTAAAATGACACCAAGCTAACCTAACACAATCAAACTTTACCGAAATATATGGGAAGTGTTTTCTTCTCCCTTTTAAAAGTCAAATAAACCTGTCTATGTTGTGTGCCAATCTCCATAAGCTGTTGTAAACTAGTACTGAAGTCTACATGACTTTTTGTACATCCACAAAGGGTTCGTACAAGGTGCTTAAAGTACTTGAATTTGACTTTTTGAAATATAATTCCTCGAAAACCCCTAACAAAAAGCCATATTAATGAAGAGGTACTTGACTAGACAATTTATATGAAATTAGTGAAATTAGTTAAAAAATATATATATTTCACGCAAATTTAACGCCTGTCTGATATAGCTATGAGCTTGATATTGCTCATAAAATTCCAAGTATATGATACAGCTTTCGTATTTCAGGTCAACCACAAAAAAATCAGTCTGAAAGAGGAAAGCGATATCTTTGTCCAGGTATCGTTTCAGTGGTTAAGGGGATTTCCCATCACTGTTCAACGCATCGATCTCTTTAAAGACAAGCGTCAGATTCAGCTTCACCGCGGAGCCGCTTTGCTTGTCGGTTGCGCCTCATAAAAGTTGTTGTTCAAAGTTAAAATAATTTCCTTGTTTTCAACATTTCTTCGTTCCAGAATGAATCAGCATTTTTTTTTATTGATTGGTCTACTAACTCACTCTTAAAGTCAGTCACTTGGCGCCACCTACTGGCGTAACTATGTAACCTGCACTGAAGTCGTTGATAAACCCTGATCAGACCGTTTCTCAATACCAAGTATGTAAACATTATAATATAAAATGTTATTTGTTGAACAATAATACACATTATAAACTTTGTATTAAACATATATTATTAAATAAGTTGTAATTTGTATATTGGATACCTTGTATCAGTAATTTGAGTCCTTTAGTTTAGTGTAAACAAGACATTATAATGCAATAAAATGACTTTGCAATGATTTACAATGAAATGCTCTACATTTTACAAATGAACTCCTTTGTTTTCCTTCTGTTATTACATCTTTCAATAATAATCGTGTAAGAAGTTTATGCCCACTTTCTATTTGCTCTTCCACGCAATGAAATTTCTAGGGCTTTTGTTAATGTTCCAGTATTTAAAATTGCATGTGCTGCAGTTTATGTGTACCATTGTACCATTTTAGAATTTGAAAGATAATAAAGATATCTCTGATTGTTGTCCTTGAAAACCAAAAACGTAGTGCTTGAAAATCCTGGAATTTCAATTTACAGTATCTGTACGAACCCTGGATGTACTGATTTTTCACAGTCATTGTAATCATGACTTTGTTTCCATATGGATCATAAAAAATATTGTGCAGCCAACTCCCAGATGTTGCGTAAAGTCAGTTAAAGCAGCAGTTTGTCATTTGTATGCAAAATACATGTCCAGTCCTGCTCCTAGAGGGCAACTTTCCTGCAGAGTTGAACCTGCCCGGACATTTCTAGTGATCCTGAAGACCTTGATCAGCAGGTTCAGGTGTGTTTAATTAGGGATTCAGCTGAACGCTGGCCCTGTTAAAACAGGACTGCACCCTTTTCACACAGTTCTAGAAGTGGAAGTCTTCTATAGTGGTGAACTGCAACAAATATAATTGTTCGCATTCCCATTTGCACCCCAAACAAGCCATGATAGTGTTTCCAAAAGAGGGGAAAAAAATATCAAGAGATTGATTACATTGGTCAGAAGAGAGAAAGATGTCAAATTTGCCGTCAGTCCCTCGGATACTGTACTCAACGTTAACTAGTTTTCTTTAATTTAATGCCAAGGTAATTAAGCACAAACGTAAAGTGATATAAATGTACATTACATTAGAAATTGAAAACAGACTGTCCATTGGAAGCACCCCATTGGTCCATTGGATTTCTGACTAAAGCATGAAGCAAAACGACTACGGACTTGGAAGTAATGGCTCTTTGTTTGTCCCGCAGGTGAATCTGGATTCCTACACCAGGGAACACACTAAAGAGAACCTGCAAGACATCAATCGCTCTTGCTTCGACCTGGCCCAGAGGAGGATATACGGCCTGATGGAGAAAGACTCGTATCCTCGATTTCTGCGCTCGGAGCTCTACATGGACTTAGTGAACCAAAAGAAACCAAGCACCACGTCGACATCCTCGTCCTCCTCTTAAGACGACAGAGAGAGAGAGAGAGAGAGACACTATAAAGAGTAGCATCCGCGAGGTTTCTTTCACTTAGCGTTTCATTGTCATCAGCCATTCTATCTGTTAATGTGGCAAAAAGAGTGGAGAAATGCACGAGGCATCGTTTACAAATGGTGAAAGATAGAGGGAAAGGTAGCGTGACCCGACCCGATGGCGCTGGACGAGTGGGGCACCACCACGCTGAATAATGCTGGTTATTCCCATTTGAATGTTATTTAATTTGTGTACTGGAGAAACGGAGGCCGTTATGGCCTCTTCAACACTATGCCAACTGGGTACTGTTTCGCCTCTTCCCGTTCTTCTGATGGAGCACTGCTGGTGCCACCGACCTCTCCTTGTTCTCCATTTCATGATGACGTTCGAAAATGTCTCGTCCCTTCGCGGTTGGATGTCTGGATGGTGGAGAACGTCGACGATCATGCACTTACTGCTCAATTGTGTTCCTGTGAACCTTCCTCCATGTCTTTCGACTCCATGTCACATGATGAAGTTGCTGGCACAAAATATAATTTAAACAAATAAATGTAGAGGAATGGACCAAACTGCAGCTGAAGACTGGAGCGTTTCGCTCCGGGCTGGAAACGGACTGTCGTTGGTCTCTAAAGACTGTAGAAAACACGCTTCGCTGCCAATAAGCCATTCGTTGTAGCTTGACATATTCAGAATGGAAGAGACAGTATTCTCAGGACATTACGGCACTCGACTATGAAGCTTCCAGACTTATTTAACCGTTTGTTTCCTCCCTTTTCTGACTTTAGGTTTAATCATGCACTCTATATTTAATAGGGCACAAGGTCAGTTAGGATCTGTCCCTGTGTTTGTTAATAAGACGACATGTTTTACCAGTACAGAAACGTAGTTATTTATTTAGAAGTCTCACTGGTTGCTTTGTACATTGCACTCAGACGAATTTCCCTTTTCCACTTTGATCCAGGTCCACAGCTGTCCTGATGTAAGTGCAATATGTTTATTATTTGTTGACTTATCTTATGGATGAGTTTACCTTTTTTATGAAAAAGACAATGGATTGAGCTCTGCATTAATATTATTGTATAAGTTACAGGTAATGTAAGAATTACATTAGTACACAAATTATTCTAACTGTGTTTCCCTGGCAGCAGGCAGCCGGGTTAATGGATGTATATATGATTCTTAAGAAAAAAACGATTAAAAAAAGATAAAAACACACCACAAAGTGTTTGCTGTACCTATGTAAATATGTGAACCTAAAAGCTATAAAATGGCATGTATTGTTATAAATCTGGGCGGAGCAGGTGTGGGCGTCCTCTGGTGCGGACCTACACTGCTTGTAAGTAGTTATATTTTATCATTTTCACTGTTTACAATTCCGACGCACCTCCTAAGATAGCAAGTGCAAAAGAAAACAGAGGTTTTAAAAAAGCCAGTGTCATTGCAAAACACAAAATAAAACATTTAGATGGTAAAATCGGACAATATTGCCTCCTGCCTCTCTTTTATTGTTAGCATTTTTGCATTGAATTGCATTATTCTGCATTGCTGAAAATAATAAAGATGTCCAGGGCCAGTATTTACCAAAAAAAAAGAAGTCCATTAGTTGTTTTCAGGACAATTTAGGCACATTTGATTTCATTACTGAACATTTCACCACTGAGAATAATACTCATCTGGGAATGGCAACTCAAACATAAACAATCTGGATGTATTACAATGATTTTTTTTTTTTTTAAGTAGCGACAGTTTAGGATGGGGAATAAACTCAGCTGTCATGAAAACATAAATAATGCCACATTGTCACAGGATAAAACCCTGGTAAATGTTCTGGTTTTTGTTACTTCTGGAGTAAAATCAACTGTGGCACTCTCACATGAACTGAAAAAGTCAACTATGATGAATAGCTTTGAGTAATTTTGTAATTATTTTGAAGAAAAAATAAGAAAATCCTCCACTGATGTATATACAATATACTTGAGCTAGAACAGTCTGGGATAATGAAACATTTCACACATTTATTTTTATTTTATTTGTTTTCACTCTTTGTTTAATAACATTCCTCATTGTTATATTCATCACACCCTTTCCCAGGATTTCCCATCATTTAGAACTGAGGATCAAACAAATCCCAGCGGAATGGGTTGTTTTTGGAGAAAATGTTGCATACGTCTCAAATGTGTGCACGTGTGATTCAGAGAAAACATACACACTAAATAAAATAAACATGATAACGCCTCTCTTCCAGATGTGAAATGTGTTTCTGCGGTATAGGCCATTTTACAGCCTATAGATTGAGTGAAATAATTTACACGTCTGGAACCATGCATACTAAATATTTGAACTTTAATGCTGTCTAATTATTTTATTATTATTATCGCTGCTTAGATTTCCAAATATGTGCCTGCAGTACTCCGACTCTGCCACAAGGAAAAGTGCGTGCACCAGTTTAGAGCCTGACAAGGTCACATAGTCAATGATTTTTACATATTTGTAGCATACGCACACTCTAAAAGATCGAATCCGTGCATGTTTTGTAAATGAGGCCGAGATCTCTCTGAATGAGCTTTATTTTAAGGCTTGCCTCTCTTGAAATCAAAACACTGCAAATAGCAGCAATTGCGTGCCCTCTTCAGTGAGTTGCTAAGGAAATATTGCCTCTCCTGCCAGCCGCTGATGAGAACCCGTGGCCCTTGATCACTTCAAGCAGCCCTGGCAACCCAACAAGGGCTCTTCATCAGGATAAGCTTCACAATAGTCATGGCAGATGAATCTGATCGCACTCATGAGCAGCTGTCCACTCTTCAGTCACACAAGAAAACTGATCAATTTACTCAATCATACACACAACAAAACTGTTTCTCTTCTGAACTTCATTTCTTTGCTTTTGATTAATGCAATTAATGCAATGTGCAATCTACTAGAATAAATTATGCAGGGTGAATATTAACCAATTAATTACACAAAAATGATCAATACAGCTCATATGAAACTGGAATCATATAAAATCACTTTGAGACTACTTATCATAATATTGAAGGTGCGAGAACAAATTATGGTTGTGTAACTTAACTGATTCATGTGGAACTCATGTACATGTTTAAATCATGTAACTCCAACACACTTTCTTCATTGAAAAATGGAGAAAAATGCAAACAAGTTCCTGAAGGCTTGAACTTATGGTTCCTCACGATAATTAAATTAAAGTCTTTACAATGGCGAGCCATTCCAAGATCATGTAATTTCCACTTTCAAATAGGTATGCTGTTAAACTACACTCTAAAAAATGCTGGCTTAAAAACAACCCAAGTTGGGTTGAAAATGGACAAACCCAGCAATTGGGTTGTTTTAACCCAGCAGTTGGGTTAAAAGTTTTATTTAACCCAACTACTGATTAAAATGACTACATGTCTGGCTTAAAATGAATCCAAAATAGGTTAGAAATTAAAAATCAGACCCATAATTACTAGAGGAAACAATAATAGTCAAAAGGTGTACGTTTATTAATAAGCAATTTAATAAATGTTTATTGTTTATTATTCATTATCTTATTAATAAATGCTCATTTATTAAACATATTAATAAATGTTAATTTCCAGCATATTTTAGGTTCATTTTAAGCAAGCAATACAGTAATTTTTAAACAACAGTTGAGTTAAATAAAACTACCCAGCAGGTTGGGCAAACATTTAACCCAACCGCTGGGTTAAAACAACCCAATTGCTGGGTTTGTCCATTTTCAACCCAACTTGGGTTGTTTTTAACCCAGCATTTTTTAGAGTGTACTGTACAATCCCTCAAAGCCTCGTTTTCATTCCTGTCAAAAATTAAATATGGCACTATACCCTGTTTACGGTCAATAGGAAGATGAATGATGTCATTTCCCTTAACCCAATGCCCATTGGGTGGACGACCTGAGCGACTAGGTAAGTTTCAGCACATCTCCAACCTAGACTGTTGTCAGGTCCAGCTGATGCCAGAGCCAGTCTTTAGCATCTCCTCTGGTCACTGGCAGTGTCAGGTCCTTCCCTTTTGGGCTTCATGGGTCTCTGGCCACCTTTCAAACTAATTTGACAATGCAAAATGTGTTAAAGCAGCTTTACATTGATAGAGGGAACATTATTTTGGCTGTACATCAGCTCTAGAAGAAAATAGTGTCATTGTCCATCAGTAAAATTTGTTATTAATTTAGTTAATCTATATATCAGCACTGAAAAAAACAGGGATGTCATCTTCCAGCTTAGTTCAGTTCGCATACAATGGTGTCAATGCAGGCTGATCAAAAACATTGGCTTGCTTAGTTGGGGACACTTGATATTCAACAAAGGCAAGGAACCCAAACAGGTGACAAAGATGGAGAAAAAAGCCTTGGGAGAAACCAGACTCAGTTCTCCTCTGGGAACAGTGTGTGATTATGATTCAGACAGCGTTACAGGTCAGAAGTCAGATTGGGATCCGGACAGTCAAAATATTGAATCCAGTTCCATCTGGTTGACGTCAATACCATACAGCATGTTCAGAAAGACAAATATACCCGTTTATAATGCTTACTTTAATGTGTCCAGTGTAGACAGACCCAAACAGTTGTGCGTTAGATGGATTTACGCTCTCTTTCGCTCTGGACAGTGTTGCTCCTTCATGACACATTGCAATAAAGCAAAAAGTATTCCTAATATGTTGGACCTTTTATTGAAAGCAGCCTACCTGATAAGACATGCCTTCAGCAGCACAGTAAGAGCAGTGTCTGCGACGCTTGGGTTGGGGAAAGGAGAGTTTGTGAAGTTGTGCTTCATTTTTGTAATTCCTCTTGACTAGTGCTGCTGAAACGACAAACTCCACATTCACAGTTTAACTGGAAACATAACCACTGATGTCAAGTGTGAATATGCACATGGACAAAAAATGAAAATATTGGAGAGTTGTGCTCCACAGCTGTGCTGGAAGTGAAGGACATTGTTTTCATTTTTGGGTGAACTACATCAGGAATTTATTTATTTATTTTTTGGGGGATGAGGTAGTTTCCTGAGGCTCAAATAATAAACACAGGATCTACTGAACATGCAGCTGTTGTTAAACCTCCTCCCGATCACTTCATCATCCACAGTGTCACAATAACGTTCAGTTTTCTTCATCACGTGTTTCTTTGTTCTATTTTCCTGCCACAATCAGCGACCGTGGACATTATCTAATCATCACAGCTGTCCGTCGTTTGAGTTAATCGTCGGTGTATTTCAGTTCCTGCTTTTCATCAGTTCAGTGTCCAGTGTTGTTTGTGTCAAGTGCACTCTGTCTCACATGTTGGCTTGTTATCTCGTTTAGAATAATTATTCTGTTATTGAATCTTTTCTTCGTCTTCATTACAGAAACACGTGTTCCTGAGCAAAGCTCCGTCCAGCTGTTATATTAGAGAGAGAGAAATCAGGAGGGATTGCAGGACATTTTGTGCTAAAATACATCATAAGCATGAAGAGCAACACAAGTGTGACGATTTACATACTGCTTAATTTGAGAATGTATTCATAGCTGTGATGACTTTGTTATGACTGTGAACACCTAACAAAAGAGGAAGTTGTCAAGACTGGACATTCGTCATGTTCAGAATGGCCTTTAAATATCTTTATTAGTCTGCCAGCTTGCACTGAAAGGGAATCTGACTGGTCTGTAATTTGTGTTTTTGTGCAAGACTAAAAAAAGAAAGAAAAGTAATCTCCCACACTGCAGAGGTTGTGTCCTCATAAATCCAGCCGACGCTTGAGAATCGCAGTTTTTTATTATAACCAATGTGCAGAACATGTGATATTTAATAATATTAATAACTTTAGACCACAACAATAAACATGTAATACACATGTAAGAACCTCTTAAAAGGGTGACAGCTTTTGCACCATTTGTTTTTTCTGAGCGTGTACAAATACTGCCAGATGTAAACAGCGCAGCCTCGAGCCAAGTCACCTGCTGCTATAAAGAGCTTGTCAGCCTTGCAAGATGCCAAGAATACAGATGGAGCGATGAAGAGTCTACTCACATCAGCCTGCTAGACTCACGCTGGGCACGAAGCCCGGCCTGGATGACAGATTCATGCCTTGATTAAAATCAGCATTAATCTGAAGACTTTATTACCATATTGTGACTGATAATCAAGTGAAATAGATTATCAAAGAAGAACAAAAGCAAAAGCTGAGAATTGCAGATGTGAATATGAGAAGTCTTATCTAACTCTAATACATTAGGTATTATTAGTCATTATAATCAAACATTACATTTTATAAAATTGTATAATAAAATAAAAGTCAGCTGTAGGCTGTTCATTCTTCACATCAACTAAAGTAACAGTTACAACAGTATACTAAATAACAACAAGATTATGTTGCTTTTCTCTCGTTCACACACACAAACACACTATATCATCAACTGTAGTACTCGTATTGATTATTTCTTAGGCGGCTGTTGTAGGATCTGGGCTCAAAATACTGTCTGATTATTTTTCGTAGGATAAAATTAATCATAAAGCAATTAATCAGGCATTGAGCATGTCACACAAAGCTTTTGGACTCAACAAAGTGTTGAATTTGCATGAAAAGATCTTTTTAAGATTCTCAAAATTTCTCTCAGAGCGCTTAAAACTTCAAACACGGCACTCCAGTGTGTTTAAAAAACCTGAAACCTAAGTCTAACTTAAATTTTGCCCACACACAAAGCATAAAGTCCTTCAAAACCCACAGATAAATAAAACATCCAATTTTGACACCATTACATTGTCTTTTGAACTTCCTCTTTTATTGCTTCATTATTTGTCATACATTATAAATTTCCATTTGCAATGTGACATAAACCAGCTCGACCACACCAGTGTGCGTCATCAGGGTGGAAAGTTAAGACAAAGGCTATTTGAATAACAGCAAATGGACTAAAATAACCAGCTTAAGTTGACATGACGCAGATGAGTAGATGTCTGCATCATTATTTTACCAAAAGAGCCACCTCTGCTGCTTTAATGCAGTGTATGAGCTCCTTTGCAAAAGGCAATGAAACAATACATCTTTTATGTGAAAACACTTGTAAAATTATTAACATTTTAAGATGTCTGGTCATTTAATTTAATCCAACTACAAAGAAGTCCATTTTAGGAAGATCTATAGAAGGTCATTTGTCCCTGCTGCCTTAAAAGACCCTTAAACTCATTCACAGCGTATCTAATAACGCTTCTCCCAATTTTCTCCTAACACTGTACATATGCAAAAATACATATAAAAGCTAATATAAAAGGCTTCATGTACAATAAATTCCCTCACATAATGATGATAAACAGGACACTCTCTATATGACTCTTACAGACCATTAACAAAAGTGTTTTGCTAACATTACAACTCTGTTGGATAAAGATCAGTCTTTGACTCGCCTTCTCACAGATAAGGAAGGTCCCGAGGACGGTTCTGTGTTTAGAAACCAGTTCCTTTGAAAGCATGCCACATAAGCAAGTCTTTGATCCAGTTACTCCTCATACTCAGGTTCGAAGCGGCATATTGTTAGAAGTGGAGCCAAAAAAATAAATAAATAGATATCTGAAATTTGTGTTTACAGTACTGAAATATAAAAATATTAATGTGAGTTTAGCAATGTCCTGCTCTGACACCTGAACCAATCTTTGTTTTTGAAAAAAGACATGAAAGATGTTAAATTAAGTGACTTCAGTAGGGTTCAAAAGTTTGGAGACTGTAAGATTATTATTATTTTTTACACCATGGCTGCATTTATTTGATCAAAAATACAGTAAAAACATTAATATTGTGAAATATTATTACAATGAAAACAATCTATTGTAATATATAATTTATTCCTGTGATCAAAGCTGAATTTTCAGCATCGTTACTCCAGTCTTCAAGTTTCACATGATCCTTCAGAAATCATTCTGATATGATGATTTGATTCTCGAGACACATTTCAAATCACGGATATCTCAGATTTCCAGTGGCGTGCCTCAGGGCTCAGTCTTGGGTCCTCTTCTATTGCCTTTTTACAATTTGTTCACAAAACCAGTATAAACTTTCATTGTTATGTCTAATTCAATGTTAGCACCTTCCTCTCTTTTGCTTTATTTATCTGAAAGGAAATGTGCTGCATTTATTGACCTCATTCCTTTATTTCACTACAAAGAAAGTGTTAATGATTGCTAATAAATATAAATACAATACTGACACCGACACTCGAGTCATGCACTTAATTCCCTTTGATTTCAGCAGAATGTCTTGTTAAAGCCATCACATGCAAAGCCCCGCACAGACACCGAACGATGTCTTCATCTCGTGAGGCCGGTCTCGCCAAACACTGACACACAACAGCTTTGTTTTTAAATGTTTCTCGAGAATGACTGAAAGCATTTCTTCAGGTGAGCTCCAATAATAGAGCTCAGTGTTTGGAAATGTGTTCCAGTTCTATTCTGGGAAACTCTGTATCTTTTGGCTCACAGTCCCTTGAGCTGTGTGTAAACCAGTAATAGATGAAGCGTGACTCTTTAATCATCCCTCAGTGTCTCCGAAAGTAATTTATCACAAACCATCCACACAGACTTCCCAGTGTATAGCAAAAGGACAAATAACACGTTAGAAGTTGTGTGTGCATTGTTGATTAATATTCCTCACACATTATTAATCATGCGTTCTGCTTTAAATTAGACCCATCTAGTGTTTGGATAATGATTTGAAACATTTGATCATCAAAATAATTAAAAAACTATGACTTGCATCATTCATCCCAATTATTTTTCACAACTTATTCTACACTCTAAAAAATGCTGGGTTGTTTCAAACCAAATTTGGGTCAAATATGGACAAACCCAACTGTTGGGTTAAAAAATGCATTTAAAAATTTAACCCAATGGTTGGGTTTGTCCATTTTTGACCCAAATTTGGGTTGAAACAACCCAGCATTTTTAGAGTGTACTGTGGTGTGTAAGATTTTTGCAAAATAAACAGACCATTTGATGACAGGGCAAATAGAAAACTTTGTAACAAAAACATAAATAATTGGTGGTTATATTAATTCAATTAAATGAATTTTGCTTCAAGCAAACATGAATATAAAGCCTACAGGACCATGGCATATGTGTTTTAAACTAGATTTTAAATAGTATTTTCCTTTTCATCATCTCAGACATCTTTTTTTGTCATTGAAACATGAACAAAGACATAACCTGAAATCCTGCAGCAGTTAATAATATACAGCGTCTGTTCATGCCCTCTGTGAAACGCCTGCAGAAATAAAGTTTCCGAGTACACCCACACATCGCAGGACAATAACCATTTAAAGATGTGTGCCTCTGGATCAGAGCCGCTGACTCAGAGGCGAATGAGGATCTTTTATATTCTGCAGGAATGGAAACCTGTGATATTGAATCATGCTGATGATGTCAGACTGGACGTGGTTTCTCTGGTATCCAAACATTCGGCAAAATTATATGAAGCTCAGAAAGAAAGGGTGGCAATTCATATCTAGAGTTAGACGGTGGAAACGAGAACAAGACTTTTGTTCACCTAAAAATAAAAAGTGTGTATATTTTAGAGAAGTTTTGTACACTTCCTATAGTGAGTCATCTCACCCAAGATATCACATTGTTCACTATGTGAAAGCCATGAACTAAATTTATATTTATGCATTTAATAGATGCTTTTATTCTTAGCAAATAACAGTGCAATATATATATTTTCTGAGAAACACACATTGGTCATATATGAGCTAAAGGAACATGCATGCATTTCGAATTATGGGTTGCACTACGGTTTGGGGAACTTTCATTTAAAAAGACTGAAATAAGGTTGCCCTACAAATAAAGCTTATCCGTCAGTTTGACTGAATGAGCTGTCAATTTTTCTTTCATGTTTTATTTTTTAGACATCATGAGAATAACGTAACGCTTGTTATTTCAACATGACATGATATAACAAGAATATCTATGACATGTTGCTGCTTTCTATCCTCGTGATTATTTTCTTTTTTCTCTTTGCATACCGCTGTAATATTATGAAAAAGGTCAACACATACTGCATATTTGTGGTCTGTTCTCCCGATATAATTTATGCAATATCTCCTTAATAATATATGCATGAAGAATCTGTCATTTTTTTCTCTTACCTGGTTTGTTTTCACATGTAAATACAATTTATTATCTGTAAAAATCACTTTGAAATAGTATCACGCAATGCGGAAGTTCATGAACATTTTTTAGGGCAACATATATTACATAATACAGATATATATCACTATAGTTATATTTAACCCGTCTGTTATTGCTGTGGAAAGAATCACACTTTTTCCCAATAGGTTGTGGAAAGTACCTTGTTGATGCTTTTACACTTTTAAATGTCATTTTAGTGTTCGTTGGTTGAATAATGTCATCTCATTGTACAATGTATTATTGCATTCATTATTTGTGCAAAGTGTCATGGGGCGTAGGAATAAGGTGGATATCTTAATTTCTCTTTAATACAGTAATACTTCATAAATTGCCCTCTTATATTTTGCCTATATTTTGGATCAAATGTCCTCATAAGGATAGTCAACTCTGAAATCCCCAACATGGTCCTCCACATGCAAACTGGCACTATATAAAAATATTCAATAATGTCTTGAAGGTTTTTGTGAGGTCCACGCAGGGGTAAGGGATACAAAGCAAACGTGTCTGTGTGTAATACACATTCATTTAAAATGCTTTTTCAATTTAAAGTAGGATCACACTTTTTTTTGTTTCTGAAGATAGTTTAGGACTCGTGAAATGTCCTCATATTTCATGTTTATGTCGTAATACCAGTGTAATATCCATGTCATTATACAAATTTGTGTCCTCATAAATCATGGAAACAAGCGCGCACACACACACACACACACACACACACACACAAGATATACATGAATAATCCTTGACAGCAGTAGCCGTTGAACTTTAAACATGTTTTGAAGGAAACTGGGGTCCATAGCAACTAAACTCACGGATAGTTTACAGAAGAACAGTGCAGGAGGCTGATCCTGGATGAGTGTCTGCTGTGTGTCATGTTCCACAGAAGAGGAAAATAAAATGTTATGTGGATGAGAGAATGTTTTTTTCTTTTTTGATGTTGAGTATAAGCATCACTTATTGTGCCTTTCAGTATACAGGGGTTATTATTATTGAAAATGTTCCTTGAGATTCACTAGACTAATGTTTATAATGTTTTACTTCATGTTTTTCTGTCATTAATTCCTCACCCTCATTCCACATCCGTACGACTTACGTTCATCTTCAGAACACAAATGAAGATCTTTTTGATGAAATCGGATGAACCAACACTTTTAAGGTAGCTACAGTTGTTATGTGGTTACGTGTCAAAACATTGTTCTGCTGGTTGGCGTTGTCTGTCAGTCTTGTTTGCCTCATAGCAGGCGTGTCCAATCCTGCTGTTAAATGAACTCCGCTCGGTGTTCATATGGGAACCACCAGCAGGGTGTTAAAGTGACACAGAAGCAGTGTTAGAGTTAATTAGATGCTTAAGTGATTAATTGAGTGATGATTGTTCGATTATAGACACCTGATGGTAACGTGCAGAATCACTGAAGGAAAGAGAAAGCACTGACTTCCAGCCACAGCCTTACATGAAATCAGCTGAAAAAGACATTAAAGCTCTCTGATTACAAACCACACTGACTTTATTTCTGTCATTTGTCAACAGTTCTTTTCGAGAATTAACAAAGGTTTAGATGTTGAAAATGCTGGGTCACCATTATGGTGATCATTATTTTCATATTTCCTTCAGTTGGCCAGTTTGACTCTTTGCTTGTATGTCAGTTTGTGGTTTTTGCAACAGTGTTTACCAAAACACATTATTTGTTGCAAAAAAGGACTTTAGGATTACCACTAGAATCTTCCAGGTATGATGGAGCTAAACAAGGCGGAAACCTTGTCTGTACAGAACCGCTACTCTTCAGGAAATGGGAAAACAGTTTAATGCGTGTTGATATTGTGGCATTATATATATTGTCAGACACTTGAATGTGTTATATTATTAACTTTGAACCAAATCAAGCTCAAATGGGGTTATACGTTTTTTGACCAGTGATTTTCAGACATGTGTTTTGTCCTTTATCAGAACGGCCACATGTGACAGAAGATGAAGTGATAGAAGATGAAGTGACAGAAGATGAAGTGATAGAAGATAAAGTGATAGAAGATGAAGTGATAGAAGATGAAGTGATAGAAGATGAAGTGATAGAAGATGAAGTGCTTCATGCATTCTATCTAAGACAGCATTGGCTGTGACTCAATGACAAATGCTAGACTAACCCTGCGTTCCATTCGGAAGGGCTCATCCCTATGCCCTAATCCCTTCAAAGGGTTTACTCTCCGGAGTGAGAGCTTTGAAGGGATGAAGGGTGTAGGGGTCAAAAAAAAATTGTTAAAAGCACTTCTTAATGAGACAATCAATGAGGCGCCTTCGTGGCACACTTTGTACATTGGTTGACACCCCAAAAAACTCGTTCTGAACGATGAGTCGATTGTGCAAGCTGTGCCTTTTGTTTAACGTGTATTTATTTATTTATTTTTGGTTTATCGCACCATATTGTAAATTGTGTCTATGTATTTAAAACATTTGAATGGACTAATAAAAGTATTTTTGTTGAAGTACAGTGTTGTTTTGAACATGATAATGTACCAAATCTAACTCGTATAAATATTACAGTAGTATAGGAAAATACTATACCTGTAGGTAAAATCGAACTGACCCATTCTGTGATGCCAAACAACTTCCCTGTGCAAAGGATCATGGGGGCCCGAAGTGTCCATCAGTTGTACCTTCGAAATCCTTCATTCCGAAGGGCCCTTTGAAGTGGCCAGTGTTGAGCACTTCGGTTTGGAACGACCCTTCAATATGGCGGCCATGATTGTTTTCACTCCCAAGTGCCCTTCGGAAGGTGACATATCCCGTTTGGTACCGTAAGTCACTGCTCCTCAAATACACAAACATTAGCCTTAAAAATGGCTATTAGCAGATGCAGTCAGCATCATCCAAATGAACCCATTCACCGAATCTCAACAAATTTATGAAGAGTTTGCTCACAGATTATATTTGTTTTCGGATGAATGGACTGGCTGTGAGTTATGTAACATGAACCCCATTCATCTTCACTGTCTTTACTCTCTCTAAATACACATGCTTCATTGCATTTTTGCATCTTTGTACAGTGACTATTCTTTATCCTGATTATTTTGTGAGAGTATTTGCCTGCAGACAGGCAAGCAACGGAAGCATTAAGGCTTGTTTGATGGCGTGATTCACATGGATCCTCCAGCACAAGATAATCACTGGCTTCATTTCAGAACCGTTCTTTGTGCTTGTAAAAGTGAGCTGCCAAACTAGATGCTATTTTAAGGCAGATGAGAGAAATGCCAAAAGTGATGTCTGGCCTAAGAAAACTGACATTTTCATCCTTTATTCAAATATTATTACAAAGGTGTTAAAGATCTTGTGAGCATATTGCGTATTTGTGCTTGGAGTCGATTGTTTTGTTTGTGGTAACTCATTGAAACATGACAAATTGTGTGCCAGACTGTCATGTGTCTCCTGTCACTCCTCCTGTTCAACTGCAAAAAGACAGAATAGAATAGAATAGAATAGAATAGAATAGAATAGAATAGAATAGAATAGAATAGAATAGAATAGAATAGAATAGAATAGAATAGATCTATGAAAACTGCCATTGCTACAGGTACAATATATATAAGACACATTGTTTGTGTGCTTTACTTGAATGGACTGTCACTCAATTAGTTGCTATGCAACATTCTCTTTGCTTCCTTCTCTCAGTTTTCCTCTCTCTCTCTCTCTCTTTTTCTTCTTGGGTGGAATATCTGAATCATTGTATCCAAGACTTTTAACATTATGTCATGGTAATGGACAAAATATGAATTAACTTTGTCTCAGTAACAAAATTTTCCACAACGTGTCCTAGTTCTGGAGAGCAGTGTTACAGACAGAAAGGTTTCTGTTCTGGTCTGTGTAAGGTTTGGTGTACTCTTACATTTTCCTCTGCTCCCCTGTTCTAAAGTGATTTTTGTTTTCATTTAATAAATATACAGCTTCACGAATATATTCATGCTTCTCCTCTCCCTGCCAGTGCTCTGCTGGTGCAAGAGTTCTCATTTTACTCATTTTCATTCATGAAGTTTAGTCCTATTGGCCGGAATGTAACCAGAAACGGAAACTAAATCAAATTTAATCATTCTGAACAGAAAAGCTCATTTGAAATGGTCATTAACCGGTTAATAATGTTATTTTATCGTTTTGTTTAATATTTTGATTTGGCAGTTAACCAATCACGAATTAAAATAGTATGCAAATGTGACACTGATGGATCCAACGTGAGTGAAATGCCCGCGCTGATGCGCGTCAAGTCATCATAGGTTAGGTAAGTCACAATGGCAATGCCATTCGTTTTTCCGATGATGTACTTCACCAACTGTCAAGCGTTAGGCCTACAAATGAAAATGAATGTCAAGTAATATGCAGATTGTTGTGCGTTTTGAAACCAGCGAAAATTGCAGGATAGTACAATTTTCAACGTCACATCACGCATCTGCAGCTTCTGTGAACGGAGAAAACTAGGCCTACCTACATAACACATATAAAATAAAAGGCAATATTTAGGCATATAGGCTATGCGAAATATTTCACTTAAATAATTAGGTCTACCGATTAACAAAACGAAAGTGGTTATTTGTGGCACACTCCAAAGATCTAGAAAAGGAAACAGACATTCTGCTGGTTTTCGTTATCAGTGTCTTTTGTAAATGTATGAATGTTGTCTTGCTTTTACCTGTATGACCATAAATTACGGAGACAGTTTACTGTCTTATAGAAGGAAAACAAATCCAGTGGTCGCGCCGGCGCCTCACACGCGCGCACATTCATTCTTGCATTGCTTACTTTATATCGCTGCCTGTTAAATATTAAAATAAAATACAATCAACCAAACGTTATACTGCTCAATTTAATTCTGTAATAAAGTCTGCCGTTTACCACCCGTGACCACCGCCTCACCGTGCTGTTATATGATGTTTTACGATATATCTTGAAAAAATACTTTAATTTATAAACCATTGTTTTTCCTTTCGTTTAATTACATTTGGACAGAATCTTGTTATAAAAGATATTTTTTAGGCCTATTGGCTAAGACGGCAAATACACTCTCTTTGTTTTTTAATAAATAAAATGCTGTACATATTATTATTATTAATATTATTATTACTATTATTAAGTAGGCTACATGCAAAAATAAAAAAAAAATAAAAACAAAAATAATGTTATTAACTGTTTATAATACAGAAGGAACGCTGGAACAGAAACGTTAAAATACTGATTCTGCTTGGAGTGGAACGATTTAATTTTTTTCCCCGTTTTTAAGCCTTGGCACTGATTGGTCGGCTGGAGCAGTGTGTTGTGATTGGTGTTTGGGAAATGTCCCGCCCCTTACCATAATCGCCAGTTTCAACCAGGTGTGTCTCATACATCCTGAAAAGTGAAGCTGATCGCCCCCTGGAGGTTGGATGCAGTACAGGTCATAAACCCCGCCCTCTCAATGCAGTCGAATTAGACTTCAGTGAAAATTGAAAAATAAATTCTGCTTCAAATAAAACTTTCTGATAGATGGTTTTGGTCATTTAAGGTAGTTGTTATCACGCTGATATATATTCAATTGTTCGTTTTTTTGATAATTTCGATTTTAGCTAGCAATTTGATTCTATAAAAACGGGGCGTGTCGTCATAATTTGAAGTTGATTGACAGCTTGTCTGAGGACTGTCGGAGCTTCGAGGGGAGATTGAAGATGTATTAACTGTTAATTTTTGATTTCTTTGTTATTTAACACCAACAAAATGAGTTGTTCAGCAGTAAACTGTACTAACCGACCTACAGGATCTGACGGATCACTGAACTTTTTTTCTGTAACATCAAATGTGGGCGTTATAAGCTAATTAATAAATGTTATTAGTTAAGATAACACACCTAATGTTAACCATGTCGGGAAAAAGCAGGTGATCGTTATCTGGCAGTTACTTATTATTTTTATGGGTATAAAATAATAATTATCAGGACAAAACTAATGATAGCTTACTCTAATTACAGCAGTCGATCTCCTGTAACGTTAGTTGAACTTGATTTAAAATGGCAGGACCGTTTCTGACGATTTAGAGTTGTTTCTAGTGGCATATTATATTGATTTGCTGTTTCAAAAATATTATTGCTCTAGAAACAGAATAGCCTATTATTTTATAGGTAGAATTTTAAATTGTGTATAATTTTTATAGTCTATTTAAAATACATGAATGATGACGCAGTCGTCTGGGCAGAAGTTTGATATCGCGGCTCCGCCTCCGGTTCCACGGACGATACCTTCTGCACATGCCCAGGTTGCAAACTTTTTTTTTTATGACGTTTTTGCGTAATGTCAGCGCCCATCGCCAGCCATTTTGACCTCAGTTCATTACAATGGAAGGAAGTGGCGTCGCGTCGTCCATCTTTTTTTTACAGTCTATGGTTTCAACACACTACTAACTAACTCAACCAGGCCCCGCCCCTTTATTCTGCGCATGAATTATTTAAATGAGGAATATTGTGAAGAAAAGTCAAGATGGAGTTCAGAAACACTGACACTGATGTAGAGAAGAACTCAAACAGCAACATCGCACACTAAAGAAAGATGAACGTGGAAAAGCATAATAGGTCCTCTTTAAAACAACAGATTAAGGCGGAAGCATTATTTCAATTTCAATTTAAGATGAAATGGCACAAACAGAAGCGCCCGGTCACCAGTATATTTACATAAAAATCTTGTGTATTAAGATGTTAGAAGTCTCTGGGATGAGCCACTGCTAGTGTACATTTTTGAACTCCAAAAATGATGGCTGTCTTTTTCTTCACATTCTCTGTTGACCGCCTCAGCTAGTATCCTCTTTTAGCTGTCACAAGGCAAAGGAATGACCACATGCTGCATTCACATGTTAGCATGGTTTCTAAGAATACTGTATGTCTCTACCTAGGATGATCTTTACTCGCCCTATGAATGAATCTTCCCACTGAACAGAAACATTGTGTGAGGTCACAGTGGAACTAAGCAGTTTCTCATCCTCACAAACCAGTTAATTCAGTAACAATTTACTGTGCTAAAGTGCATGTCATGGGATTGCTATAATTATCATGCTCTGGTTATAAATATACACACATTACGAGCAAGTCAGGTGACAGATATGGGGCGAAACCAGCTCCACTCCAAGCGTCTGTGAGGGAGTTGGATGTGTGACTACAGCAGTTCCCATCCACTGGATGTTTGTCTGTGATAGCAAGATAGCTAGTATACAGAAGACAGGGATTTTCCTTTTCAGCTCCTAATCTTTTCGTCGCTAGTCTGATCCCAGGCTTAGTGCTGTATTGTAATGAACATATCTGTTCTTTTCCACTGTTAATCGTAGCTCCACCATGAATCGATCTCAGTTCACACACCCACATGATCTTATTCCTAAATGACAGTGATTCGTCTGTCTATGAAATCTTTGACAAGTCTGATCACAGCGAACGTTCAGGTCTGATCCAGAGAGAGCTGTTGTCATGTGTAGATATGAAACAGCTTCAACCTCACATTATCATTATTTCTGTCTTACAATCATTCAAATGATCACAGAAGTTCTGGGATGAAAGTTTATAGTTCAGATATAAACACTGATGTCTACAGTAGTGATCAAAACAGAGGAAATCACCTTTTGAAAGAATCTTGATGCTTCAAATAAAGACTGTATCAATTACATCGTTACACCAGTAGGTGGAGACAAGCGACTGTTAAAATATGAGTCATTGAATCATTCACCCAAACTGTTTTTTTTTCTATTAACATTTTTTCAGAACCATTAGCAAATGACATATTTTGTTTATTTGTCTGTGTAAATGCAAGCAAATGTATTTTGTAACACAACTGCAAAAATGCAAATCTGCTTTGAAATAAAACTGAAATTAATTGAAATTAAAATTAAATATTGAATTGGTCATGATTTACTTTCATCTGCAAAACACAAAAGAAGAAATCTGGAGAATGTTTCAGCTGTTTTATCCATACACTGAATATCAATAGAGTCCAAAACTATAAATGTAGCATTAAAATTAGGAATGCATATATCGATATATCGGCCACCATATCGATATCGGTTTGTTCATTTTTATTGTTATCGTTATTGGCCTGATAAGAAAATTTTGCTGATATATTAAAGCTGGCTTTTAATGGTGTGACTTTTGTTTTTTGTAATCAGGCTCTCAAAAATGATATAAAAATTTAGATTTAAATTTATCGGCCAATATATCGGTTATCTGCTTTCAAATATAAAGAATTATCGTATCAGCCAAAATGTTCATATCGGTGCATCCCTAATTAAAACAACTACATTCACTTAGTGCTGTATTGTAATGAAATTATCTGTTCTACTGCACTGTATAAAATATTTGTGTGAATGTAAAGTATATTTACATCCAATGACTCAATTCAAAATATACAGATCGTTTTTTATTTATTTATTTACAAAATGCCTAGTTTTAGAGATAGGTTTATTTACTTTTTTTCCTTTTGAAATATTGACTGTTTACATAATCATACAATACAATATTCTGGCGGCCACTAAATTTTTGTGAATATGAAAGAAAAAAAAAGAAGCTGGCACTGACTGGGCATTTTTTTAGTAAACACTAAGAGAGGGAGAGAGTTAATCACATTTACAGAAGTCTTTATATAAAGGCAATAGGCGTGTAAGGTCTCCATTAGCTGTAAGTGTGTGTTGTGTAATGCTGGTCTCATGAGGGGAGATCATCTGCAGAGAAGAGCAAACACAGCCATCCGAGTCCCAAACCAGACGCTCCCCGCAAAATGCAAACGTTATTTCCTTCCTCTGAGCTCACAGCATTACCTGTGATTTTCTTAGATCAGGAAAACATTCTTTACATAAGGCTGTGTCACATTTCTCAGCTGCATTTTGAAGACCGTCACCATAAGAGAAAGTCTCTGTTTGCTCCATCTCTATTTATATAAAAGAAGAATAAAAGAAGGGCTTTTAATAGAGAGCTGGTAAACACTCTAAAGAGAAGTGAGAAAATCAACAGCACTTGTGGCATAATGTTGATTAAATACATAAAGAAAATATAAGGTAAATACATGTGTTAAGATAAGGTTTAGGGTAGGTTCAGGGCTAGTATCTAGTTATTACCCAGTTAATCTAATTACTACAGTAAGTATATAGTATGCACATGAGAAACAGGACTGTAAAGTAAAGTGCTACCAAAAAATAGGAAAAGATCATTCTTAATTCATTATATCATGTATACTGGCAGATTTGTAAAACTTCTGTAAAAAACAATGCGTAAAATGTACTTAATTTTTCTTTCGCAAGTTTTTGCATGCATATTTTTTCAGTAAATATCAAATATGGAATTAACTCTACTTAACTAAGATAAGTAAAATTAACTTGGCCAGTAAAAGTTCTACTTTGTTGAAGTTTCTTTTGCAATACCTTTTACTCAAACAAAATAACACTGAATGAAATCATGCTTTTAAAGTGTATGCTTTACTTAGAAACAAGTCAGTAATAAAACAGATATTGTGTAGACATCATATCTTCATATTAGAAGTAATGCGTCACCTGAACACAGAGACCTCAGTACTTGGTACACAATACACAACGATGGATCGTTTTGAGTGTGAATGTGGCATTTTGAGTAGAAATGAACTCCAAACATCACAAAAAGTTACTAAACATAACCACAAAAGCAATGATAAAACAGTGCATGTTGGGAACACCAGTATCAGAAAAGTTCTGCTTAATTCTATAATGTTGATATTTACGCTTTAATTTCTACAACCTTGAACCTGTTTATTTCATCTAAGAAATTTGAGCAACATTATTAAATAAGTAGCCTATAAGGGTCAACAGTGTAACTACCCTACAGATGCAGGTAAATGTATGAATGCAGCGACATGTAGTTAAAGATAACCAATAGAGTTCTGTTTCACAAGCATAATCCCAAAGCTCCTCCGACTGCAGAGCTGAAGCTGGGGAATCGGAGGTTATTTGGATGTCACTTTCACACAAGGAGAGACTTGCATAATGAGTAAATGGGTCAGTAGCCAACAGCCCTAGGAAGTAAACTTCCATTACCGAGAAAAAATGGAGCGGTGCTTTCTGATTCATTCATGAGTGTCTCTACAGGATAGTGTTTTGGAGGCATCGTGCCTCTGGAGACATGCAATGACTTCCGGACTCTGGAACAACATTTGTTGTTGAGTCAGACGACAATTAGCAATTTCTAAGTAATCCGTTTCGTAATCTCTGACGGATACACATTCAATTCTATTAAAGTCTTTGTCCCAGTCCAATTTTCTTTTAAAATATAATGTCATCAGATCCTAGACAAAATGTATAAATGCGTAAAAGTTATGTAACAACAAGTGCCCCTGTGTGAAAAAGCAGTCGATATCACATTAGCAGCAAACAACTGCAACCAAATGCTGTGATTTCTGCCTTGCAAATCTGACAATTTGCCCAGTGTTTGTCTAATGCTGAAGCTACACACAATCAAAGCCGAGGCGAGAGAGGCCTGAAGATCTGAAGAGGGTCTTCCAGGATAATTTTGCACCTTGCTCTTTTTGTTTGTTTGTTTTTAGAGCTTTAGTAATACTTTTCATCCTGATTACTGCTTATAATCTCCGTTCTTTAACTAGATCAAAGTCTGACAAGGCCAACTCAAATAAAGGCTTCGCATTAACAAAAGCAATCAAATACAAATTACTGTTAGGATGGAACATGTGACATGAGCTTTTTCAACAGAGAGATGCGTGACGCAGAATGATTGAATAACTAAGAAACACTTCAGTATGGGGAATGTGAGATTCTAGAAACATCCTTGTGCCGTCTCTTTTCATCATGTGATCTTTCTCTGTAAGAGATGCAGGCCTCACGTCATAGTAATGAGTGACCTTATATTCCTTTTATGTACTTCAGTCACTGAACTGTTAGTTTCACTTCTTATTTTCTAATTATATAATGCAACTCTGGACAATAAAGTGTGTGCCATGATTGAACTGCGCTTTATGTGTCTGTCTAGTCATTGGTACCCAGGTATACCTGCTTTTCTGTGCTACATCGCTCAACCTGAAAGATCTTCTTAAAATACTTGATCTCCAAATTATTTTATCTGACAGGGAACAATTCTCACTTTTAACTAGTTGCTTATTAGCTTGCATATTGGCTGTTTATTAGTACTTATAAAGCCCATGTTAATGTCTTCAACGTGGAAGAAAACAGAGGACTTAAATACACTGGGAAACAGGTAACTGATCAGAAATCACGGTAACAAATGAAACTAAACAGAATGAGATAATGAAACTAAACCAGATTTGAACGTGACACAACAGGGCTAAAGGTGCACTGGGGTAAAAGGCACATTTGATTTGATTTTCTCCCAAACTACTATTGCACAAAAACTCACTGTAACTCACTTTCCTAAACATCTGTGTTTCATACGCACACGGACATTTGGCTGAACTTTGACGTGATCACGGGAGGCAAAGCAATGTTGATTCTGAAAAATTACCAAATATATTTTGAAACAAAAGGTCTTGTTAAGGACTTTCACTTTTGGTCAAAGTAATTAAATCAACAGTCTGTGTAAGAATGTGTAAGTACGGTATTTGGGGTAAAAAGTGTCCCTTCTGTTGGGGCTGAATTAGGCACAATAACTGACATGATAATAAACATGACAAGGCTGGATTCAAATGGTCAATTTCATTTATTATTTTGGATATCCACCTTTGAGACAATCATTATATTTATATTTATATTTATATTTATATTTATATTTATATTTATATTTATATTTATATTTATATTTATATTTATATTTATATTTATATTTATATTTATATTTATATTTATATTTATATTTATGAAGCAGCCAAGTCAAGTCAGTTTTTTTGCAGTTAAACATCATACTAAATCAAAACAAAATATGGTTCAAGCAGAAATGATTGTTTTGAACAAGTATTAACTTTACTACAAGTGACTCTACACTAACTTATTAGCTCAACTGTTTAAAAAGCATACTGAAACTATTCCAGTAGAGAACTAATCCTTTAAGTACTTAAAAATGATTAGTAGGTTGACAAAATGCAGTTTTGAATGAGCTTTTCCTACACTGCATGTGAAATATATTGGTTTCTGCTGTGAATAATCACGTCTCTCTTTTTCTTCCATACTCGACTCTTTCTTCTTGTTTCATCCAGTGTCCAGGTCAATCTATTAGCACTGTTCTCAGACCAGTCTGCCCTTTTCCTTTCAGCCACACCATTATAACAGCCCAATCCCTGGAGATCCATCAGAGCCGTCTCGGGCTGCCCAGTCAGTGCTGCGGTCATTTAGATCAAGCTAACCATCGGATACGTCAGAGCTAAAATTAGCCCCTCATTCATGACCAGTCATCTAGTGTTCCCTGAGGATGCTTGTCTGCAGATCAATGACATCACAGAAACAGAGACACAAATGAGCTCCTTTGTTTCTTTTCTTATCCAGAAAATCATTTTCAGCTTTTCTTACCACATACCAGTATTTATAGCCAAGTTTTCTCTGAATTTGGATGTTTGATAAATCATACAGAAAGAGTGTTGTTGAAACATTTTTGAATGATTTAAACATGAAATACTTTTAGAAAGATGACTTGCAGAAGGTGTGGTTCGCCCAGGGCGCCGTACGAGCTAGAACCGCCCCTGCCCACAGGAAATAAAATGAATAAATAAATGAATACCACCAAAATGCACTGTTTGATTATTGTTGGGGGAATTCCTTTCTCTTTTTATTTCCATTTCTGGAAGGTTCTTTGCTTGGTTCATGATTGTTAACTTAAAAAGCTCAGCTTTAAAATGTTAAACACCAGTAGTACATTTCTGATGCTTTGACATCAGTGCTAATGCTGCTTTTATTTAGCTGTCACATCTGTTTGGGTCTTGCTCTAGATTAAAGGTCTGTTCAGAAAGAGTGCAGCTGCCCCACAGAGCGATGCACACGTGCCTGTTATTAAAACGTTCCCTTCTGAGAAACACCAACCCAGATCAGGGATTGAGGGATTGAGCCTTATTTTTAGTTCCTTAGTTTCATAGCTTTGATCACGTTTAAAAATAGTGCTGACTGTTCTGGATTTTAAAACAAATGAAAGATAAATCAGTAATTTCTAATAAATAATAATATTTTATGTCTACCTGAAATTTGCAGTCTGATCATATAATACAGTAAACTACAGTTGCTCTCTGTTGACGCTTGACAAAGAATTTCACTCTAGAAAATGACCAGGATTTTACAACGTTTAACAGCTGTTTCTCATGCGCCTGCATTAGCTCTGAGGAAGCCCAGATTCAGTGATGGCCCTCCCAAAAGGCATGATTTTTCTTTGATTTTTTTTTGCAACAAAATTTAAGCAAAATGATTAATTCAGTCCAAGTTTTGAAGCAGAGTGTGAATTCCGGCGTGAAGCATCAATTATGCACTAAAAGTGAGTGAAAAATTTAATGTTTTGTGATAGAAATGGTAAAAGACTGACAGTAACATCCAGTGATGCAAACTAAACAATTTTTTTCTCAAATATGGCCGTTTTGAATTGAAAATATGCATTTATGTGATTCATGTAATTCCACTGAGTGTAACAAGATACTTTTTTACATTTTCGACACATTACACTCTAAAAAATGCTGGGTTGTTTCAACCCAAGTTTGGGTCAAAAATGGACAAACCCAACCATTGGGTTAAATTTTTAAATGCATTTTTTTAACCCAACGGTTGGGTTTGTCCATATTTGACCCAAATTTGGGTTGAAACAACCCAGCATTTTTTAGAGTGTAGGCATACAAATAAAAGTAGCCAACATGTGTGCATATTTAAATGCAAATTAATGCAAATGTTATTTGCAAATAGTTAAAAATGATTATTCATATAATATATATTCATATTATTCACATTCTCATGCGAGCAAGTGGGGGCGGGGCTAATAAGCATATTCATTGGTCTGCGTATATTAAATGAGGCAGGGAGTTACAGTCAAGCTATTTTAAGGCATGAAGTTTTTTTTTTTTTTTTTTTTTTTTAAATATGTCATTCTGGTGATCAAAGATGAGTTTTAAAGGATAAATTGAGTACAGGGGGACTGTAGATGCTGGCGGGAAAGAGTTAAGATAAAGTACACTGCCATCTTGCTCTGATGAAAGAGACTGAAAAGCAGCTGATGTAATTATGATTTCCCAACTAGTAAATGTGAACTTTCCAGGTGGACTTGAATGCTCCAGTAATTTGCTCTTTTTTAAGGACACCCTTGACTCATTACAAACAAAAGGCTGGCAAAGGTGTTTTTGTTGTTGTTGTTGTTATTTCCATCCCATCTGCATAACTCATATTGTCTATGACTTCTCTATCCACCGTCCCTGTGAACCGTGAGGATCTGCAGTGGAATGACTCATCACAGTCGTTTAGAATTCTGCACATGTGTCTGTGAACACTGGCCATCTGCAAAACCACACTATAAAAATCCACAAGGCTACCATGCTGCTAAAAATAAAATCCCTGATGAAGCATAATCCCAGCTATCAAAAATGCAGATTACTGTTCCATCATTAATGAATAACTACACAGGAACAGATGAGTATATTAACATTCTAGTAACTGCTATCAACTATCAGGAAACTCTTATTAACTAATTAAGAACTAATAGCGCTCAGTTGAATGAGGTAATTCACTATTAGCTAATCAATAACTTCTATTTTTTTCATTAATCTCAGAGGACTACTAAGAACTACTATATACAGGTTCATAATTAATGAGAATAATGCATAATGGATTGCACTTTATTTACAGTATGTGTACTTACAGTGCACTTACCTAAGAAAGTACTGTAAATATAAGGTCACTACATGGGTTAAGGGTGGGTTCAGGGTTAGAACCTAGTTATTATTGTAATTACGGTAACACTTTATTTTAGGGTCTTTTAACTAGCTGCATGCACATTAATAGAATATTGGTTATTTATTAGTACTTATTAAACACATATTAATGTCTTATTCTGCAAGACCTTATTCTACATTCTTAATCCTACCCAATACCTAAACTTAACAACTACCGTACTAACTATTAAAAAGCAGTAAATTAGGATTTTATTGAGGGAAAAGTAGTAGTTAATAGTTTATATGTGATCCCTATAATAAAGTGTTACCGTAATTACTATATAAAGTACTTAGTATATAGATGGCGAGCAGGATTACACATTATACATTATTCACATTAAAAAAACTATATACTTTTTAACCACAAATGCTCATCTTGCACGTTGGAAAGGTCACATGTGACATAGGTGGAAGTACTGATCCAGTGTTTACAAAGTAAACATCAGAGACGGCCTTTACAAAAAAAGGTAAAACAACTACGTTGGATGATTTTGAAGTTGGAGGAGAAAATGAGATGATGTTTTTCGCCCAACCACGGTACTTCCGCCTACGTCACACATGACCTTTCCAACATGATTATGTCATGCGTGGAGCATCACAGAGCAGTGCAAGACGAGCATTTGTGGGTAAAAAGTGTATAATGTTTTTTTTTTTTTTTTTTAGAAATTGACCAATGGTTTCACTAGATCAGACTCTTATTCCTCGTCTGGGATCATGTAGAGCTCTTTGAAGCTGCACTGAAACTGACATTTGGACCTTCAACCCGTTGAACCCCAGTGAAGTCCACATATGGGAATGTTTTCCTCAAAAACCTTAATTTCTTTTCCACTGAAGAAAGAAAGACATGAACATCTTGGATGACATGGAGGAGAGTAAATTATCAGGAAATTTTAATTCTGAAGAGAACTAATACTCTAAAAATGAATTTCATAATGAATATTTGCTACATGAAATAAATTATTTTCAGCCTCACCCTCTTTCACATTTCATTGCTCAAATCTTACACTTTCACTGTTCATATATCAAGTCCGTTCACAAATAATAACACAGATCAGTTCAAAGAGCTGTCTACTCAAAGACGTGTTGTGTTTGAAGTGAAAAGCTGATCTTAAATTCAGAAAGAAATCACTGTGAGCTCCTCTTTCAACTCCAGACCTTGATGCCCCTCTGCCTGTGAAATGAGAGAAGATGAAGAACTCAGTCTCCTCTCGCAGCAGCTAACCTGTGTGATGCAGCGCACCTTCATTTATCTTTCTAAGATCTGAGTCTGCCCTACTTACATCTAAATAAAGCTCAGCCTCAGCGCAGTCACAATGCCCAGCACCTATTTTTATCTCCCGCTGGTGAGCTTGCTTTTGGGGTTGAGAGTGAAGCCTGTGAGAGATGGAGCACAAAGCTTCTGCTCTCATTTCTTCAGTCCATTCGTGTCGTTTCAATGTCAAGCAGTGTTGTGTCTCAGACTCAGGCACAGGGTGAGAGGAATATCAAACAGGGGTTTGGGGAATGGATTTTATATGGTAAAATGTGTTAAATGGAGTTGAATGTAACAGATAATGGAGGAAAATGGTGGTTGTTGCTGCAAAATAAACCCTGATAGGGTAATTAAGATCCTGACGTGAAGCAGACCTGCAATATCAACCGACTGATTGCACATTAAACTGCTTATTACATTATGCCAGTAAATAACTGGACGCAAAATATTCAGATGATATATTTTAGCTCAACAGTTTCTAGCAAGCAGATTTTAGCTAAAATGCATGAACACAAGTGATAATATACAGTAATCATGATTTTTCCATACTCACTGAATAAATAATTGTGTAGGAATTAAACAATGATTTGAGCTGAAATTATTTTAAAATCTTAATTATCTTTTTAATTTTCAACAATATATCCATTGTTCAAAACAATCACCAGGAACATGGCAGCAATATTTATTTTTAATGCAATCGATAATTGAGATGCATGTCATGATCATTCGAGATGAGTGTTTTCAACTGCTTTACCCTACTTTGCTAAAATCATAAAGTGGCATGACCTTAAACTGCAAAGTGTGCAAGTCTTCAATCCTTTTATTGTGTTTTGAAATGTCAGTCTATATTTAGGACTAAAGTCCCAGAGAAAAATATCAAATCCATCTGTGGATCAAAATAATCACACAGAAAGCTTCAAAATAATCACCCACCCAATTGGGTCCCTCTTTAAAAAAAGAGAAATCATAATCTCAACATCCCGCTGTGACAGAAAGAGAGATTATGAAGTGAACGTGACAGAGCGCTGTTGTCTGGATGGCTTCTCATGTGAGTGACAGGTTGCTTCTATCATTTATAATAAACACTGCAATATTCTGGAGAATTTTGATTTCATGGCAACTTTAATACAGTTTGTATAAAACAGAATTACTAAAATGTTTTTGCACATACTGTATGTGTGTCACTAGTGTAATCTAAAGGCCCGTCTTTATAAGCAGCAGTTATTCTCTCATATTTCTGCCTAAGGTATTGTAATTGCAGAGATTACTGTGAATAACACAGATTATCTCTTCATCACGGCACATGTTAGTGGGTGGATATTAGGCAGCAAGTGAACATTTTGTCCTCAAAGTTGATGTGTTCGAAGCAGGAAAAATGGGCAAGCGAAATTTGTGATGGCCAAAGTGTGATGCTAGACGACTGGGTCAGTCGTGGGGTGTTCCCGGTCTGCAGTGTTCAGTATCTATCAAAAGTGCTCCAAGGAAGGAACAGTGGTGAACTGGAGACAGGGTCATGGGCGGCCGAGGCTCATTGAAGGCTGGCCCGTGTGGTCCGATCCAACAGATGAGCTCCTGTAGCTCAGTTTGTTGAGTATGGAGCTGCATAGCTGCAGACCATGCTGACCCCTGTCCACCGCCGCATGGTAGGGTTAGGGTTAGAATAAGTTGACATGTACACTACTAGTAGTAAATAGTCGATAAATTGTCTGTTGGGGAGCATCAAAATAAGCAGAGAGTCTACTAATACTCTAATGAGAGTCAGTTGACATGTGGTTGCAAAGTTACTTATAGACAACAGAATGTTCAAAAGAGACCATCAAAATAAAGTGTAACAGATGATTCTCCCTCCCTCCATATGCTCTGGGTTCCTGCATTTTTAGGAAGCTGCCCTTTGATTTGACTGAGTTCAGGATTAAAGAGTAAAGTTGTGTTGAGTACAGCGGGTCTCCGGGGGGAATGAGCTCCACTGCAGGTCCAGGATAGTGAACACACACCAGTCATGTGTTTGCATCTTTGTGTTAACTTAAGGCTTGAAATGTGACATTTTTATTTGTAAAGAGGTCAAAAATAAATTGCTAGTAATATTAAAAATAGAACATTATTACATAGTTATTTAATCATAGCTGGGACAATACATCGAAGCATCGCAAATCGAAAAATGATTCTGGATTGATTCTGATATTTTCTGTAAGTATCGTGATTCTCTCTCGAATCGATTCTGAGCTTAGTTTTTAACAGCAGATGGCGCTGTGTGGTTTAGAAACACCCGTACTCTGCTTCCTTACACACACCCCTTGAACCTTCTATAAAATAATCATTCAAAAACTTCTAAAAGGTTGAAGTGAATTACAGGGTTGTCCACATCATAAAATCACTCTGAGGTGCAAATAAATGTCAGACTCAGCCGAACGCACGAGCGCTCTTCTTCATGAGCATTTGAGCGTGCCATTAAAAATAGCCTAGAGCGCCATCTGCTGTTAAAAACTAAGCTCAGAATCGATTTGCGATGCATTTGGCAAACATCAGAATCAATATATTGTCCCAGCCCTATTTAATCATACCTAAATATTTATCAAAGGTGGACGAGTCCAGCTTCATTCCATCAATTAAAGATAAAATATTTGATAATCATTTTAAATTTTTACTTATGATGTATTTCTGTAAGCATTTTTATTATTTATTTTTCATTTAATGTAGGCATACACTTTGCAAGTACCGGACCTCATTTTGCCTTCAGAACTGCCTCGATTCTTCGTGGCAAGGTGCTGGAAACATTCCTCTGAGATTTTGGTCCATATTGTCATGATATCATGATATCAACATCCCAAAGCTGCTCTACTGGATTGAGATCTGCTGAGTGGAGGTCATTTGAGTTTAGTGAACTCACTCTCATGTTCAAGAAACCAGTTTGAGATGATTTGTGTCATTATCCTGATGGAAGTAGCCATCAGAAGATGGTCCACTGTGGTCATAAAGGGATGGACATGTTCAGAAACAATACTCAGGTAGGCTCTGGCATTTAAACAATGATCAATTGGTACTAAGAGGCCCAAAGTGTACCAAGATTCCCTCCACCACCAGCAGCAGCCTTAACCAAATTCTGACCGTCCCATCTGAATATCACAGCAGAAATCCACTCATCAGGCCAGTAGATCAGCAGTTTCTGAAATACAGCCACCATACCACATTCAAATGCTCAGTTTGAACATCAGCAGATCATCTTGGTAATGTCTACATGCATTGAGTGTGATTGGCTGAGGATTTTTCTGGATATGTTGTTTTCATAAACTTGCATATATTGCTTAGATTGTAAAGTCAAAAATGGATAGGAAGCAAATTGGGGATGAGATCAGAAAGACCACAAGACAAGATTGAAGCTCAGGTTGCTCAAAGCGCAGCTGCACTGAACCACAAAACTATCAGCTGTGACACAAAGACACGTGTATTAAAGGTGTGGCAGTGGCAGATGCATTGAACTGAGACACGTTGCAAAGTGTAAGTAAGCAATTTTCATAATGCTTTGTCTGTAAATGAATTCCTTCCAAGCTTTACTCTTCCCAAACTCTTGTCTTGTTAGGGGAGCAAACACTTTCAGTAGCTATCTAATCAGTAAGAGTGCATGAGTGAGCAAGTGTAAATACCCCGTTAGTTTTCTAATTCAGAAAAAAACTCGGTGTTACGGTATAAGTTATCATCACAAGATTCTTGGTTCAGCATGCTAACCCAGTAACCTCACGCTTGAGGCCTGGCCTTGCTGAAGAAAATGAATGTTAGTTTCACATTCTTCATCCAGGCCTCTCCACAGGAGTTTGACTCGCTAGGAATGCAGCCTCAATTTCTGGCCTGTGCTCCTACGTCAGACGCTTGCATAACATGTCTGTATAAATATTGCAAGTGCTCTGTCCCCTCATTGTAATTTTTTCTGTGCTATTAATACCCCGAGAATTGGATTATGTGACAAGGGAGGAAGAGGGAATAAGATTTTAGAAGTGAAAAGTGCCTTTCTGTCCAGTCATGAGGGAGTGATTTGTCCCTTAAGGAAATAGTGATGTCTGGTCAGTGAACAAATCGTAGTGAACTAGTTTTCTATATATTTTAGTGTAATTCTAAATGTTGACAAATTAAGGGGAATGTAACTAACATCAGTGTTTGATTTCACACATGAAGACAAAAGAACTAAGCAGAGTCAGGTCTTTGATTAAAGAAATATGTAATGAATAAAAATTATGACATTATATACAATTTAATTTAATTTGGGATGTATTTAAGTAAATTATATAATGATATGTAGGACGATAAATAATAATTACATTAAGCATAATGTTTGGTTATCCTTTTTTTGATGGCATTCCACTAATCAGGGCTTGACATTAACTTTTTTGCTCACCAGCCACTGTGGCTTGTGTTTGCTGGCCATGATTATGACATCGGTACCATGGGGGAAAAATAGATACTTTAAATACTATCTCATAATTTGGCAGCAGGTATATTAGGCTGCTGTCACTTTAAAATCCATTATACTGTTACACATGCATTTACGTTAGGGTTAGCTTTATGTTGAAACATAACTGACAGTGTTTACATGAATACTCACCAAGACCGACATTTTGACATTATTTTGTGTGTATTTGACTATTTAAGAGAAATAAACAGTGAAAAAGAACTCTATTTAGTACCGAGAGGCGGCTCTATGCCAAAAATTCAAGTCCTGGAACACCAAAAATATTGATCCGGAGCAAATGAAACAAGGAGGTTTGTGTATCAATGAGAGAGCGAAAGTGCAGCTGGTATCGTGTATCTATTCTGTGGAAAATCAGTATTGGAAGCCTTTCAGATATTTCAGTATCAAAAAATATATATTTCTGACAACACTACATTGCACTTAGTTTATTATTTCAGATGCCATTTTAAAATAGTACAAATGAAAAAAAAAAAAAAAAATTTATATATATATATATATATATATATATATATATATATATATATATATATATTTAAAAAAAAATATATATATATATATATATATATATATATATATATATATATATATATATATATATATATATATATATATATATATATATATATATATATATATATATATATATATATATATATATATATATAATTAAACCCACCAAAGTGGCTAGTAATAGCAGAGGTGTAAAGTACTTGAGTAAATGTAATTAGTTACTGTACTTAAGTATCTTTTTGGCTACTTTGTAGTTTTACTGAGTATCAAAGATATTGGCAACTCTTACTCTCTACTTGACTACATTTTTTAACAAGTAAATGTACTTTTTACTCCACTACATTTGTGATGAGTAATGCAATTACACATTATATTTTTCATGGCAACTAACTTTTTCTGCAGCAGTTTATTTCTGATATAAAGAAGTGATATCGCCATCTAAGGTCATTAAAGGTACTGTATCTTGTGCATTTAGCCTTTACTCACCCAAAACTTGTCAACAAGGATACTTTACGTGAATGTGAGTGCATTAGCAGGTAGTTTCTGATCGCAGAAGTTTTATTTATTAGATGAGGAAATGACTGCAGCTGGGGATGAGGATCAAATCAGCACATACAGTAGACTTTGATTATTAAATTTCACAGCTATGCAGATGACACCCAGATTTACCTAGCCCTATCACCTAACGACTACAGCCCCATTGACTCCATGTGCCAATGCATTGATGAAATTAAAAATTGGATGTGTCTAAACTTCCTTCAGTTAAACAAAGACAAAACTGAAATCATTGTGTTTGGAAACAAAGATGAAGTTCTCAAAGTGAACATGTACCTTCACTCTAGGGGTCAAACAACTAAAACTCAAGTCAGGAATCTTGGTGTGATCTTGGAGTCAGACCTGAGTTTCAGTAGCCATGTAAAGACAATAACTAAATCAGTGTATTATCATCTCAAAAATATTGCAAGAATTAGATGCTTTGTCTCCGGTCAAGACTTAGAGAAACTTGTTCATGCTTTCATCACCAGCAGGGTGGATTATTGTAATGGGCTCCTCACTGGTCTTCCCAAAAAGACCATAAGACAGCTGCAGCTCGTACAGAACGCTGCTGCCAGAATTCTGAGTAGAACCAGAAAACATGAACACATCACACCAGTCCTCAGGTCCTTGCACTGGCTTCCAGTTGCATTTAGAATTGATTTTAAAGTACTGTTACTTGTTTATAAATCACTCAATGGTCTAGGACCTCAATACATTGCAGATATGCTCATAGAATATAAACCTAACAGATCACTCAGATCATCAGGATCAAGTCATTTAGAAATACCAAGGGTTCACTCAAAGCAGGGAGAGTCTGCTTTTAGCTGTTATGCCAGCCGCGGCTGGAACCAGCTTCCAGAAGAGATCAGGTGTGCTCCAACAGTAGCCACATTCAAATCCAGACTCAAAACACATCTTTTTATGTATGCATTTGCTGATTGAGCACTGTGTAGTTTCCGAACTGTTTGCACTTTATTTTATACGTATTATCTTTTCCCAAACCATGGGGAAATTTAAGCTGTAGTGCATGGTTAAGATATCTCTGGATTACAGTCAGGACACTTTCCAATGGGGAAATTTGCACTGAGTTGCATAGATAAGATATCTCCGGAAGGAGGATTAGGGCTGAGGTGTCTTGGCAAAAGGGGAGATTGAAACTGTGTTTATCAGTTTGAAGTGCCTTAACAGGTAGCAGTCCTGTCATGTGAGGAAGATCCATTCTGATCTGCTCTGATGGATAGATCCGTTTAGATCCACTCTGACGGACAACAACAACAAAAACTCCCTTGAGACTTCCTAGCTCTTCCATCCAGATAGCAAAATTCTCTGTTTTTACTGTTATTTCTATTCCTTATGTTCTATTTTAATTATTCTTTTTTATGTAAAGCACTTTGAATTACCATTGTGTATGAAATGTGCTATACAAATAAAATTGCCTTGCCTTAACATTATTTTATTCATCCGCTATATTGACAAGACCTTTATGAAAAATATTGGTTACTCATGACCTTTCTGTGCACTTGAACTCAAATGATACTTGAGAGTTTGTAGATGTTTAAAAGGTTGTTGTGTCGATCTTGATTTATTGCAACATAGAGGTGTTCAGTTTTATTTTGATTTTAGAAAATAAACTTGATTTCTCATCCTACAAATCAATTGTTTCTTATTTTCACCGGCATTTCTCTCAGGACTAGTGCATCTCTGATCCTACATTCAGCATGAGTAAAATACTCAAGTACTGTTAAAATCAGATACTATAAGACTTTTACTCAAGTAGTCATTTTCGATGTAAGGTATCTGTACTTTTACTCAAGTGTGGTTTTCAGGTACTCTTTCCACATCTGAGTAATAGTGACTGCGTTACACACCACTGCTGAAATACACCTGGGTTTGGCGGGTGTGAATGTCAAGCCCTGCTACTAACTATAAGTAACTTTGCAACTATGGGCCCAATCATAGCAAGTGTTTTTTGCTAGTTTCAGCCCGACTCAGTTATCATTTTCACGTCCTGCACCATGTTGTTTAAATAGCAAATGCATTTGTGCCCATCTGTTCACCCATGGGCGTGCTGGTCTGAAACGAGGTGTGTTCAGGTGCATTGTTGGCGTGTTGCTATTTTGCGGAACTGAAAATGACTGCACCATTGACCAACTGAAACCTGGTCTAAAGTCAATGGCGCAATATTTTTTTCTTATTTACAGGGCACCTGTATGCATGCCCTAAGTGCGCCTGTGCCATGCACTTCAGACTATGTGCTTAGACCGTTAAAACAGGGCCCTACATGTCAGCTAACTCTCATTAGAGTATTAGTAGACTGTTAGGTTAGAGTTAGGGTTAGTAGAATAAATTGACATGTAGTTTCAAGTTACTTATAGTTAGTAGAATATCTAAATCGAATGTGCATTAGGGAGTTTTCTTGTTTTGCTTCATGTAACATTCAGCTTAATTTAGCTATTTTGCATTATATTTGCTATTTTTGCTATTTTGTTTTATTCTAGTTAGAAGTGTGATTAACTGCACAGATTGCAACAGTCAAGTTCATTCCATTCATGTACCCCATAGAGGAACTGATATTTAATGCTAATTTAAAGACATAACTTTATAACGATAATTTAAAGACAGACCTACTGTGATGAGGTTGTTAATTGATGGCATTTGCTTTTGTTAAAACTATTTGTATAAGCCTGCATTATTTCAACTTATTTCATAAACAATCATGTTTAGCAGCAGAATTACTGGTGAAAAACTATATCTGATTTTCAAATAATTTTTGTTTCAAATAAAAGTTTGTAAAGTTGAGTTTTTAGCTCATTGGTGGTTGGTTTGGTACATGGCTTTAAACTCTTTAATGAACACTTTTCAAAATCCCTATGAGAAAAATGAATAGGAGAAATATTTGCAGAACCATGGCCGCTGAAAAAGTGGATGGGCAAAGTTGCATTAATAGTCAACAAACATACGCAGAATGATCACAGTCAAATGTTAAACAAGCTGTCGGTGTTAAATCTGTGAATACCGTGGCATTGCTCACATCAAGCACTTAACACAACAAGCCCCAAATCACCCATTGACTTGAAATAGAGATACTCAATACCTGTGCTGCCTAATTTAGTACCTGAGTTTCGTACCACCACTTTCTAGAGTCTGCACAACATAACTTCTCTGAGTACTCGCCCACTTCAAGCAATGACCGCAGGTATGATTTTTTTTATAGTCTCTGGCATGAAAAACTCCTTCCTCTGTATGCAACAGTGAACAATTCTGAGAAGCAGAGCAGTGTTCAGATTGTGTGTGTGCATGTGGGGCTCTCTTCCGAACGCAAGCTGAGGCTCCTTCTGTTGAGGGGCACATAGAAAACACTGCAAAGGCTGCTACAGATTAAAGTGCCAGTGAATGTTCATGAGCAAAATATAAAAATAGCAATTTTTAAAAGCATGGAATAGTAACCATACAAGCATGGAAGTGAAGGAGAATGTTGCCTATCACTGCTTCCACATCCATTGTGACATGTGTTACTCTGACACTGAGGCTCTGGACAGTCAGCATGATCCTGCTACAGAAGGCTGTGTATTTTTAACTAATGCTCCAATTTACTCTGTTGCATTGTAGCAGCTTCTAAAACACTTCCAAAAATTATGCCCAATGCTATTTAGTTCTATTAAAATGAATGCATTCTCTTTTGAATATTCTTTTTGAACTGTTTGTCATGGTTTTTTGTTTTGTTCTGTTTTTTTTTTTTGCATAAAAATAGGGAATTATAAAATTGGAGATTACACAGACATTTGCAACAGAAGAGCTTCTCTGAACATCTCTCTTCCAGGCCAAAAGAATGAGCACAAATAGTTTCAGTGTTATCTAGAACATATTCCTAATTTATCTGAAAGTCTGGGTATAAATTCACTGTGACTCTGGTATGACGCACATTCGCAGGAGAATTGAGTTCCGCTCACGCCTTTCTGTAAATCCAATTGAGAGATGGCGTTTTTCCAAAGTTAATGTGGCAGTCTCTCTGTGATCACTCCGCAACGCTTGATATTATGGATTCACACCATGTTTACTGGCTCAAAGTGAGTCTTAAAGGGATAGTTCGCCCCAAAAATTATCCCATTATTTACTCACCCTCAAGCCAGCCTAGTTGTATACGACTATCTTCTTTCAGACGAGCACAATCGGAGAAATATTTAAAAAATATCCTGGCTCTACCCAGCTTTGAAGCCTATAGTGCATCCATCCATCATAAATTTAATCCATACGGCTCCAGGGGTTTAATAAAGGCCTTCTGAAGCAAAGTGATGTGTTTTTGTAATAAAAATATCCATATTTAAAAATGTATTAACTATAATAGCTTCCAGCAAACAGTCGTATGCGTCGAATTATGCTGGAAGCGTGACCCGACGCATGATGCAATGACGAACGCGGAAGCTCAGAGGATAGAGCAAAACAAAACACTGGCCATGAATTTGAAGTCTAAAACGTGACGTTTTAAAGAAAATTGTTGGAGGATTTCGATATAAGAGAACAGGAGATTGAGTTTGTTGCACAACCCTATTTGTTTAAATAGCGAGAGGTGTCTAAGCTTACGATACTCCTGGGTTACTCTTGTGGCGCAAGTCGACTTGCGCAGTATGCGAACGGAAGCTAGTTATTTTACTTTATAAATACTTTTAAAGTATAATACTAAATACTTATACTTGAAGTATATTTTACTTTATACTTTTTAAATAAGTATATTTTTCTTACAAAAACATGGGATAATTTTCATTTTTGGGTGAACTATCCCTTTAAGTAAGCTTAAGATTGACAATTGATATGATATAAAAAAAGGATTTTGTGGAAAAAGTGGTTCTGTTATAGTGTTCACCCCTAAATCCCCCTCTTCCTCTCTGCAAGTTTCAGATGTTGTCTTTCGATCAATAGACATGCCCGTGTTGCACAAATCACTTGCGTCACTGGCAGGCTAAATAAGGACAGAACATTTGATCTCTGGGAGTTGTGGACCTGTACCCTCAATCATCCCATTCAGAGTTCAGATTCTCTGGGGTGTGAGATCATTCCATCATCCCCAATATGATCTTTTGTAACTGAACATTATTTTGTTGTTCTTCAAACATGTTAATCATTCAGTGACTTTCTTTGCTTGGGTAGAGTGATGTAAAATTCATGCAATTATTAAACACAGACACAAAGTTTCTCTCATCTGCTGCGGCTCTCAAATCTCATTTTTCATTCATTGCATTCAGACCAGTTCACCATGTTAATACACACAATAACTAAGGAAGGAAGGAAATGAGAGGAAATGACCTACTGTTGTCAGGAGACTCTAACTTAATGGTCCTCTTGAGAAATCTAATGTGAATGATGGCTAATATTATATTATGTGCTTCTCCTCATGTATTTTGACCTACTTGAGCTACCATTTGTGCGTCAAACTTATGCTATCTGCATCTTTTAACTAAGATGGATAGCAATTATTACAATTAAGGAGGTCCAAATCATTGCACCGGCTTAGTCTGTCCATCAGCACTGCTAATTCTCCATCACTTTAACAGCGACACAAAGAATTAGAACATCCATTTGTTCAGATGATCTTAATAATCACGCTTGTGAAAAAGAAGGACACTTTCGCATACTGTGCTTAATACAGAAATATAGAATATACTTGTAAGTGCAAACTGAAAGTATAATGTTTTCGGACACTTAAGTGCATGTTAATTGCATTTGAATAAAAATGTGTTATAGTTTAAATGTATGTTAAAGGCATTTGGCTGAACTTTAGAGTGCTTTTTGATTCACTTAAGTGGCCTTTTATTTAATTAATATTATATTATCTACAAGTACAGTTTGTACTTAATTTATACAATTACAGTTAAGTGCGCTTCTTTTTCACCAGGGCAATGTCAGTTACCTCTGCTCAACAACAACCACCAATCTGATCTAGTCTGACTCCTTCCTGATAAATGGTACAGTGATGCAGTGAAGGAATCCAGTTCCTAAGGGAATGTGGTTATATCACCCATTACGTGTCTTTATGGGGAAATCAGATTTCAAGGTTTGAAATTCCTTGGCTCTAAAATCTAAAATGTAACACAAGGTCATATTCTCTCTCCTCCTCGTGTCTGTTTAGTGAATCATTAAGTAATGTAGCTTATAAAACCATGCTGCTTTCCAAGTATACAAATTAAAATAAAAAAAAATGCCTGATTAAAATTATTGCCAAAATTATGCCAAATTAAAAATGCCTGAAAGATAATATTTATTGGTTAGAATTTATGGAAAATTAGGGCTGTATGTGGTTGAAGAAAAATACGATATGCAATAACTTGTTATATAATTAGATATTCAATATGCAATATGATAATGCTTTAAGTGCGTAAAATAAATGTTAATTATATTTAAATATATTTAAAAACTAAAAATGTTAGGCTTTAACCACCATACATGTTTTTGTGAGAAGAAAGCATCCCTACAACTTCTGAAAGTGAACAGCAGTTTTTGCTGTCGCATTACATCATTTTAACGTCAGTGTAAGCCAGCAGGGTTTAGGGTTTTAGGTAGGCCTACATTAGGTTTATTTAACAACAGAAATTGAATAATCAAATGTAAAAAAAAAACCGAAAAAAAAAAACCGTATGAATTATATATATACTGATTCTTATTAAAGTTACAAAAGTTATTCAGTCGAGAGCAGTGAGTGATTTTCTCTTTGTCTTTTGTTGTTTAATTAACATTAAAGGGATAGTTCACCCAAAAATGAAAATTTGATGTTTATCTGCTTACCCCCAGCGCATCCAAGATGTAGGTGACTTTTTTTCTTCAGTAGAACACAAATGATGATTTTCAACTGCAACCGCTGCCGTCTGTCAGTCAAATAATAGGAGTGGATGGGAACTTCTACTATAAGAGTAAATTAAACTTGCTTAGACAAATCCAAATAAAACCCTGCGGCTCGTGACGACACATTGATGTCCTAAGACACGAAACGATCGGTTTGTGTGAGAAACCGAACATTATTTATATAATTTTTTACCTCTAATACACCACTATGTCCAACTGTGTTCGGCACTCCTTTAGTGATGTCTGATTGCGCTCTGGCAACGGAAGTGATGTCTAGCACATATACTTCAATGAGTGCTAGACATCACTTCCGCTGTCAGAGCGCGATCAGACCGATCATTCCAGAGTCTCCTCCCGTCATGGCCGTCATTCCAGAGTCTCATCTCGTCATGGCCGTCATTCCAGAGTCTCGTTCCATCATGGCCGTCATTCCAGAGTCTCCTCCCGTCATGGCCGTCATTCCAGAGTCTCATCCCGTCATGGCCGCCATTCCAGAGTCTCGTTCCATCATGGCCGCCATTCCAGAGTCTCCTCCCGTCATGGCCGTCATTCCAGAGTCTCCTCCCGTCATGGCCGTCATTCCAGAGTCTCATCTCGTCATGGCCGCCATTCCAGAGTCTCATTCCATCATGGCCGCCATTCCAGAGTCTTGTTCCATCATGGCCGTCATTCCAGAGTCTCGCCCCGTCATGGACGCCATTCCAGAGTCTAGTCCTGTCATGACTGCCATGCCTGAGCCCTCAGCCAAAATGGCTGCCGCGCCTGAGTCCTCAGCCAAGATGGCACATATCTTCCAATCTGTTCCAACAAATCATCTTCATCAGTCTGTTCTCATGGGAGAAATTCCTGGGGCCATTCCTGCCCTTAAGTCAGGCACTGACTATCGTCCAGTGAAGGCTCCAGCCCCTGACCAGAGACCAGTCATATGTCCTCTCTTCATCACATTGAAGTTATTTATTTATTTATTTATTTATTTATTTATTACATTTAAAATGTATAAACTTTAAATGTAATATTGAATAACACATTGCAGCTAATTTTATAATACTTTACATGTGCTTTAGTATGTTAGTAAACAAATCAAAATAAGTGTACTTCTATAAACCGTGAAAATTATTTAAAATACTTGATAAAATAAAATAAAGTACTGTAAAACTTTTAATTTGACATTATTGCAAACTGCATTTTCAAAGTGTACTTAAGTGTGTTAAACATAGTCATCTTTAAGTACACTTAAGTGGTCTTTTATTTCATTAGTATTATATTATCTGCAAGTACAATTTTTAAAAACATTTGAAGTACACTACAAGTGCACATTCAATACAATCAATCACACTTATTCACAAGGGTGATTAGAGTATATAACAGATAAAACATACATACATACTCGGCAGTGTTTTATCTTTTGTTTCTGTATTGACCGGACCGCAGGTGCACATAAACATAAATCAGTGAGCGTTTTATAATGAAGGTGGCTGCAGGATACTGAGAGACTCTCTGAACAATGAGGAACTGCAGTGTTTCATAACAAGAGACATGCATGAATGAACACTTAGAATTACACACTGAATGCACAGCCATGCACATATGTGTGTTAAAGGGATAGTTCACCCAGAAATGATCCCATGATTTACTCCCCTTCAAGCCATCCTATCTTCTTTCAGAAGAACACAATCAGAGAAATATTTAAAAATATCCTGGCTCTTCAAAGCTTTATAATGGTAGTGAACAGGAGGCATGTTTTGAAGCCCCCCCAAAAAATGTATCCATCCATCATAAATATAATCCATATGGCTCCAGGGGGATTAATAAAGGCCTTTTGAAGTGAATTGATAAGAAAAAAAGAAAAAAAGAAAGAAAAAAATATCCATATTTAAAACTTTATTAACTAAAATAACTAACTTCCGGCAGATGAAAAGAAGTGTACTTCAAATCTTAAAAATATATTTAAAAAAACTACTTTCAGATAATATAATATTAATGAAATAAAGGCCACTTAAGTTTACTTTAAGTACACTTTCATGACTGTTTCTTAACACACTTAAGTAAATTTTTAAAAAGTGCACTTTGTAATAATGTCAAATTTATTGTTTTACTTTAAAGTACGTTTTAGATCATTGTGTTTTATTAGTCTTTTGTCGTGCTTTAAAGTACACTTATTTTGATGTGTCAACTAACATACTAAAGCATGTAAAGTACTTATTTATCATTTTAAGTGTGTTATTCAATATTACATTTAGTTAATATAATTTGAATGAACTAAATTTCAAGTTTATCATTACAAATGTCTAATTCCAAATATATGTAAACACATACCACTAGAAATTACATTAAAGTATATATTAGTTTACCATAAATGCTTTTCAGTACATTCATCAGTACACTTTAACCATATTTCAAAGACAATAGAATTTTGAAATTACTTAAATCCTACTTAAATGGGTCAAAAACACTCTAAAGTTCATTTAGTATCTGAAAACACTACTTTCAGTATATTCATTTCAAGTATATTATTTCTAAATTAAGTATTGTTTAAAGGGATAGTTCACCCAAAAAATGAAAATTTGATGTTTATCTGCTTACCCCCAGGGCATTCAAGATGTAGGTGACTTTGTTTCTTCAGTAGAACACAAATGATGATTTTTAACTCCAACCGTTGCCGTCTGTCAGCTGTATAATGCGTGTCAATGGCAACACAATCTATAAGAGTCAAAAAAACATGCACAGACAAATCCAAATTAAACCATACGGCTCGTGACGACACATTGATGTCCTAAGACATGAAACAATTGGTTTGTGTGATTGTGTGAAATAATTTTTACCTCTAAAACACCACTACGTCCAACTACCTCGAACATCTGGTTGGTGAGGTCTGAGCCGTCATGAGCCGTAGGGTTTATTTTGGATTTGTCTGTGCATGTTTTTTTGACTCTTATAGATTGAGTTCCCATTGACATGCATTATTTGACTGACAGACGGCAACGGTTGGAGTTAAAAATCCTCATTTGTGTTCTACTGAAGAAACAAAGTCATCTACATCTTGGATGCCCTGGGGGTAAGCAGATAAACATCAAATTTTCATTTTTGGGTGAACTATTCCTTTAAGTATGCAAAAGTGCACAAGGGACATTTTATACTCTGATTTGTAATTGTTCAAAGTATGCTTATGTACAAGCATATGTGTTGTGTTTTGGTGAATTTTTGCTTTTTCATTTCAATCGTTTTTTTTTTTTACAGTAGTGGCACATCTAAACTCCCACCATCAGTGCAGTCCACATATTGCAGCACTGTCCTCTGCTCACCATGTTAATTTGTCTTTATTTTCTACTGTATTTATGTAGAGCTGTAGTTTCAAAACACTGCAAGTGCGAAAGCACTTCATATTGCGTGTTGTGCATGTGTGCATCACTCCATCATTAACTCATGAAAGCAAAGATAAAGATTTGATGAATAAGACGGTATCACAGCAACAGTGCCACACGTAATAAGAGTTATACAACCTGGAGAGAGATGCAGAGGTGTAACGGTAGAGGAAGAGGAGCATTTTATGCTGATGTTCTTTGCTGTACTTTCAGATAATATTTGATTTGCAAGTTAAGTCATGCTGAGCTCTCTGGAGATTATTACTGCATCTGACGGGACTACAGAAAAATACCTTAGAAGAACTGCTTTTGTGTGGAAAAGAATGTCAATGTCAGTACACAAAAAATAAATGTAAAGTAAAAAGCATTTTTGCAGGGTGAATAAATAATTGCTGAATAAATTATTTGTTGATTTTATTCAATCATGACTACTCTCTGAATAGTTTTAGCATGTTATTGAATATGGCAGTGTTAATGTATTTGGTCTTGGCGGACTACATCTGCTGCTAGTATGCTAGCAAGTATGAACTTACTACTGCCGATAAATACACATGTGATTATGTAAGATCTGCTGCTGCTGCATAAATACACATACATCAATCCTGTAGCAGATCTAGACAGGTGGAGCTGGGGAGGTGGAGGGGTTCAGAGGAACTCTGACAGAGCTGCAGGACTAGATTACAGCAAACACTGAACCAGACTACTTAAATGTTGAGCAAACAATCTCATTGGCTGCAGGATCAGCAGAGGCCAATCAGCTTGTGCCATGTGGTAATGTTGTGATTACTTGCAGATTGCATGTGAAGGACAGATCAGTCTGCGCCCTCTAGAGTTTCATGACTGAACTAGATATTTATCAAATCTGTTTACTGAAGTTGGTTTTCTACAACTGAAAAATGGGCAGAAAAATAAATGCTTGTAACCAAACATTTTGTCCAACTAACATGCAATTACATCAAAAATTAATTGTAAAAAAAAAAAAAAAAAAAGGAAAAGGTACTGGTAATTTTCTGCTATGTCATTATCTGTTATCATCTGGACATTTTCTTTAACCTTAAAACATAACATAATGCAATGCATAATTCAAAATATGGGTAAAACACAGCAAAATAATCATTCATTCATATTAACGTGATAGATTGGGCCCTGTTTTTACAGACTTTCTTAAAGGGGTCATGAATTGAGAAATCAAGTTTTCCTTGAGCTTTTGATATATAAGAGGTCATCGTACTATAAGAATATCCTGTAAGTTTCAGAACTGAAAACTTCCTTGTTAGTCCAATAAAAGCTTTTATTGACACCAGATCCAGCGAACGACTGATCCTGGAATGTGTCTATAGATGGTGAAACTCCGCCTACTTCATCATTGCAGCGTTAGCCCCGCCCACTGGTGTGTGAGTGAGATGAGGAGGAGAGAAGAGCGATACAGGACTAAAATAACATTACCTTTCAAAGGATCCTAATGCAGGAATATGGTTATTTATGTTCAACAATGTGAATGTCTCAGTTGAGCTTTATTTATTTGTGTTCGGTTCATTTCACTGTGGATTCTTTGGTAAATCAATCTCATTTCGGCACAAACAGACTTTTACGATATGAACTCGACAGTAATGCAACAACATGTCAGTAACTGTGTTCATTCTAATGCCTGATCTGATATTAATGATTCATGTACAGTCACATGATCTTTGTGTGTGTGTCAGTAAATCAAACCAGCGACTAAACGCTCAACTTCACCTTGTTTCTCTTAGTAGGATGAAAATAATCTATTTAAAGTGTGATTAAATTATATATAGAAAGTGATCAAAGAACGCTCCATTTACAATCGCTGGAGCTGTCAATCAAACAGAGTGAGTTTATCAGTGTCTGAGTTCTGGACTCGAGCCAAAACTCCCGTTTTATTCAACAAATCTCTTATTTATATGGTGTTTGCACTGTTAGTTATGATGAAAACATTGGTTAGTGTGCAGAAACTGAGTTTCAATGACGAGATCACTGCTTTCATGAGCTCAACAACATGTCTGTGATCGACTACAATGTTCATCACTGCAACCTTTCATGCCACGATCTAAATATAATGCCATAGATCTAAATAATCAACACTTTTCATGATTAGTTAACCTTGAGAGCTGTGATAGTAAAAATGTGCTAAAAGTTTTCAAGAGAGTAATGCTTAGCTATTTCATATGCAAAGATGTCAGCCAATCACAGCAGTGGGCGTTTACACTGAAGTCTCACAGCAGACACGCCCCTTTCTACATCTTGCACTTTAAATGCTCAAATATAGGATGGATTTTGATTGGCTTCCAATGTTTCTATTGTTCATCAGCTAGAAACAAACAAACAAAAAATCTGGGGTGTGTTTCCCAAGGCCAACTATGGTCGCAAGTTCCGTCGTTACCAATAGAGTTCAATGGAAATGGTGACCATATTTGGCTAACGATGCTTTTGGGAAACACACCCCGGAAAGTGATACCCACAATATCGTTCCTTTGTGCCGTTATGGTTATAGATGTGCTATTCTTTTATATTTAGAGCGATTCTTAGATCTATGTCTTTATCGTTATCATTATATATCTATTGAGACTGAGTGTACACATCTTTTATACATAGGGTAATAATGAAAGAAATAGCGAAGGAAACTAACAACCACAGATTATAAACTTAAATACTGAACTGTCAGACAATCCAAAATCTATGAGCTATGAAACAAGCTGACTTTAAATGTACACAAAAACAAGTCTTCGTCCATAATGGTGAATAAACCAGAAATGAACTAATCCGGTATAGTTGGTCTGTTAGAAACAATACAGAATTGATGAGACCACAAAAGAAAACTATTAGTTACATGCATGATGAACATCACAAAAAAAAAATGCTCGATCATAATAATTCCTCAAATCATGCGTGGCATGGCTTCATACAGCTGCTTTGCTTTCTTCATGAGAGCCACAGCATGTTATGAGGGGTGGGTTTCTCTGCACATCGCACTAATGGGATTCCAATTTTAGGTACATCATTTGGAATATGTCAACGTTCAAGTTCCATTTCCCTTCCAACCCTCGCAGGATCCAATCCCTGACGGACGTCTTCAATTCAATCTCACCTGATGAGGCTCGTTTTTTAATCAGACAAATCCCAGCTCTTTCTTTATAGGGCTTCTTCGACCCAGAAACTAAACATTACTGAAGTACTGTTACATAACGTTTACTTGAGAGAAATCTGAAACAGCTACTGGGTTATAGCAGCGTGACTGCATTATTCATGCGGCTGGAAGGTGTGTTGTCTGATTCAGAACAGGGCAGTGCTTTTGTGTGTATCAATAATGATTTATGTGAACTTGGTGTATATGTGTAATGCATTTATTGTGTTATGATAGCTGATGTTGTCTTTGGAATGATTTTACTAAAAATATGCAATGTAACAATTGTACTGCAATGGCGCCCTGTTGTGGTTTGATATGGAGAATATGGAGGAGGACGGTGTAAAACAGCAGGCGGCATGAGTCATTGGAGCAGAGCTAGAGCAGGTTTCTTCACATAGTTATTATTCCATTTTCACATATATTCTAGGCTACTCATTATATTATTGTTTTTATAAACAATTCACATTCATTTAACATTGTTCAACAATGTTGAACTGGCTTCTTAAGAACTAATAGTAGTGCTATGTAATGTGGTTTTTATAATATGAGAAAAAAATGTTGTAAATTAAACCTCTGATGAGAAGTTCAATTCAGTAACTATTTTACCCTAATGGGTTTCTCCCTTGTGTCTGACCTCATTAAATCAGAACACCTTAATGGTTTTCTAGTAGATCTATTCCAGAAGGGGTTTTGTTACGTAAATGTCACTGTGTGTGTGTGTGTTTGAATGTGAGAAACGTACTCCAGATTCTGTGGAATCTGCAGCAACTTTAAAATCTACAGGACACTTACCGAAGAATACCTGGAGAAGGGTTTCACTGCCCTCTGGTGGTCTGTGTTTACTACTGCAGGCAGAATCCTCTAGATTGATGCTCTTTCTTTACTTCTGTCTTTCTTTAAAGGGTTATTTAACCCAAAAATTACAATTTTGTCATTAATTATTCACCCTCATGTCGTTACAAACCCGTAAGACTTTCGTTCATCTTTCGGAACTCAAATGAAGATCTTTTTGATGAAATCTGAGAGCTTTCTCTACCTCCATTGACAGTCTACACAACTTCGACTTTCAAGCCCCAGAAAGATAGTAAAGACAGTCCATGTGACTCCAGTGGTTTAACCTCAGTGCTATGAAGCGATGCAAGTGCTTTGTTTGCGCAAAACACATAATTTACCACCTTATTTACATTTGCCATCTATGCTGTTAGAGTCTAGGCCGACACAAAAGCATTTAGGCTTTATAGGCTTTTGGGTACATTTGGAGATGGCCCTTTTCTTAATGGACCCGTTATGAGTTTTTGATAATTATTGACCTAAAGAGCCTAGAGAATTGTACTGCAGTGGTTTTGAGGTTAAGTGAAATACCTAGGACATTAAGCAAAGTTATAGAGAATGAGGAGATTCAACATAATGATATGAATATGATTTATGTGTGATATGTAGCACCACCCGGTGGATGATTTCACTGTAATCAAATAGGTCCACCAAGTTTCGTTTTGATTGGCCTCTGTTAACTTGGTCTAACCGGTTCTCAAATTTCATAGGCCAATGGCAGCCATGTTTTTTGACAGACACAAAGGTCCTCATAGACATTCATGGCACCTTCGACCAAGACACCGCATGGCAGTTTTCAAGTCAATCGGATTAACGGTTGCGTAGTTATAGCCATTATCATGTTTTTTTCCCCCTGTTTTAGTGCCACCAAGTGGACAATTGCCGTTACCATCATGGCATTGGACAACAGTGCATGCCAATTTACAAGTAAATCGGACTAACTGTTGTGTAGATGTAGTGGTTTTCAAGGGCTTTTTCCTATTACGGAGCAACCAAGTGGCCAAATGATACTTTTTTTCTTTTTTTACTGTGCCCTCAGACTGAGCTTGTACACTGGTGTACCAGGTTTGGTGAAATTATCTAATTGAATCAAGAGATAAAACCATAAAAAACAAACTAAAGTTATTGGTTTGAAAACGCATTAGGCTAATTTGTCATGCAAACCATATTACTTTAGCTAGTACTGGCTTGTAAGCATTTATACTGGGTGTCTTTAGCCCTTTTCTCATGAACCTTCTACCCTGAGTGTGGAGTAAAAGACCCAGCTTGGCCCTTACCACCTCATACATTTGTTTTGTTTTGTTTTTTTAAACAAAACAGATCACTTTTATGATTTATTTCCCCATGAAATGCTTCCCATTGATGCTGGTCAATCAATGTTCAATTAAAAAAAATCCTGCAATCCTACACAATTGGAGTTCAGGGGAGTTTATTATTATAAATTCTGAAACATTTGAGTACTTCAGTTCATTGTGATGTTCTACTGACATCTGCTGGGCTAAATGTTTATAGACACACATTTCTGAGGAACTCTCTTGGAACAACCAAGAGAAAGAAAGAAAGAAAGAAAGAAAGAAAGAAAGAAAGAAAGAAAGAAAGAAAGAAAGAAAGAAAGAAAGAAAGAAAGAACTGCTTAACTTACAATTAAATAACATATTTCAAATCAGCAACAAAATCTGACATGAACTGTCCCATAAATGTTGTTTCTTATGCTCAAATAGTGTTAAAAAAGCTTATTTTTCAGGCTAGATGAGCCAATGCACATGTGCAGTCCTAAGAACGAGTCTCAGGTTTCTATGGGAACTGGAGCTTCTAATGGCAGCTGCAGTGACGCAATGACTTTATCAATCAGCGATTGGCTCTTTTACTTAGAAGGCGGGACATATTCTGCCATATTGTGCATCGCTGTTTCTCCCATTCATTACTTCTGAAGTAATGAATGGGAGCCCCTGAGTCCGTTCCAGTGCTGGCTCCAGCCCCTGAGTCCACTCCAGTCTGCTCCAGTGGCGGCTCCAGCCCCTGAGTCTGCTCCAGTCTTGGCTCCAGCCCCTGAGTCCGCTCCAGTGCCGGATCCAGCCCCTGAGTCCACTCCAGTCTGCTCCAGTGCCGGCTCCAGCCCCTGAGTCTGCTCCAGTCTTGGCTCCAGCCCCTGAGTCCGCTCCAGTGCCGGATCCAGCCCCTGAGTCCGCTCCAGTGCCGGCTCCAGCCCCTGAATCCGCTCCAGTGCCGGCTCCAGCCCCTGAGTCCGCTCCTGTGCCGGCTCCAGCCCCTGAGTCTGCTCCAGTGTCGGCTCCAGCCCCTGAATCCGCTCCAGTGCTGGCTCCAGCCCCCTGACTCCGTTCCAGTGTCGGCTCCAGCCCCTGAGTCCGCTCCAGTGCCGGATCCAGCCCCTGAGTCTGCTCCAGTGTCGGCTCCAGCCCCTGAGTCCGCTCCAGTGCCGGATCCAGCCCCTGAGTCCACTCCAGTCTGCTCCAGTGCCGGCTCCAGCCCCTGAGTCCCCTCCAGTGCCGGCTCCAGCCCCTGACTCCGTTCCAGTGTCGGCTCCAGCCCCTGAGTCCGCTCCAGTGCCGGATCCAGCCCCTGAGTCCACTCCAGTCTGCTCCAGTGCCGGCTCCAGCCCCTGAGTCCACTCCAGTGCCGGCTCCAGCCCCTGAGTCCCCTCCAGTGCCGGCTCCAGCCCCCTGACTCCGTTCCAGTGTCGGCTCCAGCCCCTGAGTCCGCTCCAGTGCCGGCTCCAGCCCCTGAGTCCTCTCCAGTGCTGGCTCCAGCCCCTGAGTCCCCTCCAGTGTCGGCTCCAGCCCCTGAGTCCACTCCAGTGCCGGCTCCAGCCCCTGAGTCCGCTCCAGTCCCGGCTCCAGCCCCTGAATCCGCTCCAGTGCTGGCTCCAGCCCCCTGACTCCGTTCCAGTGTCGGCTCCAGCCCCTGAGTCCGCTCCAGTGCCGGATCCAGCCCCTGAGTCTGCTCCAGTGTCGGCTCCAGCCCCTGAGTCCGCTCCAGTGCCGGATCCAGCCCCTGAGTCCACTCCAGTCTGCTCCAGTGCCGGCTCCAGCCCCTGAGTCTGCTCCAGTCTTGGCTCCAGCCCCTGAGTCCGCTCCAGTGCCGGATCCAGCCCCTGAGTCCGCTCCAGTGCCGGCTCCAGCCCCTGAATCCGCTCCAGTGCCGGCTCCAGCCCCTGAGTCCGCTCCTGTGCCGGCTCCAGCCCCTGAGTCTGCTCCAGTGTCGGCTCCAGCCCCTGAATCCGCTCCAGTGCTGGCTCCAGCCCCCTGACTCCGTTCCAGTGTCGGCTCCAGCCCCTGAGTCCGCTCCAGTGCCGGATCCAGCCCCTGAGTCTGCTCCAGTGTCGGCTCCAGCCCCTGAGTCCGCTCCAGTGCCGGATCCAGCCCCTGAGTCCACTCCAGTCTGCTCCAGTGCCGGCTCCAGCCCCTGAGTCCCCTCCAGTGCCGGCTCCAGCCCCCTGACTCCGTTCCAGTGTCGGCTCCAGCCCCTGAGTCCGCTCCAGTGCCGGATCCAGCCCCTGAGTCCACTCCAGTCTGCTCCAGTGCCGGCTCCAGCCCCTGAGTCCACTCCAGTGCCGGCTCCAGCCCCTGAGTCCCCTCCAGTGCCGGCTCCAGCCCCCTGACTCCGTTCCAGTGTCGGCTCCAGCCCCTGAGTCCGCTCCAGTGCCGGCTCCAGCCCCTGAGTCCACTCCAGTGCTGGCTCCAGCCCCTGAGTCCCCTCCAGTGTCGGCTCCAGCCCCTGAGTCCACTCCAGTGCCGGCTCCAGCCCCTGAGTCCGCTCCAGTCCCGGCTCCAGCCCCTGAATCCGCTCCAGTGCTGGCTCCAGCCCCCTGACTCCGTTCCAGTGTCGGCTCCAGCCCCTGAGTCCGCTCCAGTGCCGGATCCAGCCCCTGAGTCTGCTCCAGTGTCGGCTCCAGCCCCTGAGTCCGCTCCAGTGCCGGATCCAGCCCCTGAGTCCACTCCAGTCTGCTCCAGTGCCGGCTCCAGCCCCTGAGTCCCCTCCAGTGCCGGCTCCAGCCCCCTGACTCCGTTCCAGTGTCGGCTCCAGCCCCTGAGTCCGCTCCAGTGCCGGCTCCAGCCCCTGAGTCCACTCCAGTGCTGGCTCCAGCCCCTGAGTCCCCTCCAGTGTCGGCTCCAGCCCCTGAGTCCACTCCAGTGCCGGCTCCAGCCCCTGAGTCCGCTCCAGTCCCGGCTCCAGCCCCTGAATCCGCTCCAGTGCTGGCTCCAGCCCCCTGACTCCGTTCCAGTGTCGGCTCCAGCCCCTGAGTCCGCTCCAGTGCCGGATCCAGCCCCTGAGTCTGCTCCAGTGTCGGCTCCAGCCCCTGAGTCCGCTCCAGTGCCGGATCCAGCCCCTGAGTCCACTCCAGTCTGCTCCAGTGCCGGCTCCAGCCCCTGAGTCCACTCCAGTGCTGGCTCCAGCCCCCTGACTCCGTTCCAGTGTCGGCTCCAGCCCCTGAGTCCGCTCCAGTGCCGGATCCAGCCCCTGAGTCCACTCCAGTCTGCTCCAGTGCCGGCTCCAGCCCCTGAGTCCCCTCCAGTGTCGGCTCCAGCCCCTGAGTCCACTCCAGTGCCGGCTCCAGCCCCTGAGTCCGCTCCAGTCCCGGCTCCAGCCCCTGAGTCCGCTCCAATGCCGGCTCCAGCCCCTGAGTCCGTTCCAGTGCCGGCTCCAGCCCCTGAGTCTACTCCAGTGCTGGATACAGCCCCCAACGCTCAGCCCAGAAAGTACAGCATTGACCATTATGGGGGTTATCCACCCACTCTTCCAGACACAACCCGAATGCGATCATAGAGGTCATCCTTGAACTGGTTGCATGCCCTGACTGATTTGACCTTGAAGGTCACCCTGAACTTCCTGCGTGTGTGGACATGACCACAGAGGTCACCCCTGAACTTCCTGCCAGCCTTTTTATGGCCCCTGAGGCCAACCCTAACCTCTCTGTGTCTTTGTTACAGTTTCACCTGCACAGCTGTGGTGGTCATCTGCTCCGCCATATAGAGATCTTCAGCCACATCTCCGCTCTGGCCACCTGTTCAGCCTGCTCTGCCTCTGTCCCCTGGTTCTCTTCCTCTCCATGGACCTGTCCCATCATCCCTCCTCTTGTTCTGCCTCTGCTCCACCACCCACCTAGACTTTTGTTTTCTGTGCATGTTTTGGGTCTTGTATGCCATGATTGTAGTTCATTGTAGTTTTTCATGTTGATTAGTGTCCTCAGGTGTTTCTTGTTACCTTGTTAAGCTTGTTTACCTCTGTATAAATAGGCCTTGTGTTTCTCCTGTGCTTTGTCAGTCAATGTTTTCAGTTTGGATGTTCTTGTGTTTGTTGTTCCTTGTGTGTGTAGATAGATAGATAGATAGATAGATAGATAGATAGATAGATAGATAGATAGATAGATAGATAGATAGATAGATAGATAGATAGATAGATAGATAGATAGATAGATAGATAGATAGATAGATAGATAGATAGATAGAAGAGACTAACCATGTAGAAATTAAGAGTGATAGACAGATGGAAGGATTTCTAGGGAACAATTAGTAGGTACACTGGTAAAAACAAAAGTTAACTTTATCACTTTTGTTGTTACATTGATATTGAATACACTTTTGAAGAGCCTCCCTTGCATCCTCTGATAAAGAGCTAATAGAGGAAAGCTGATCTGCAGCAGGTCTAAATAAATACTTTGTGCATCTCCTCCTACTGTCACATTTAAATGCATAGTTTGGGTTGAATAGTATGCTGATTTTCTCTCTCTCTCTCTCTCTCTCTCTCTCTCTCTCTCTCTCTCTCTCTCTCTCTCTCTCTCTCTCTCTCTCTGAAATACAGCCAGCGTGCCACTGACACCTAGTGGTAGACAACTGGAAGATCAGCTGTACTGAGTGAACTGAACAGAACTGATGTTGTATACAGAAGTGCATTTGTGATGTGCATCTTTATCATAGTTCTTCTGTAATTGTTTGGACCTGTGACAAAAAAAAAAAACATGATATGCCTGAAACATATGATTAGCAACTTATTCTTACATACTTTAACTCATCGAAATAATTTAAACATTGTTTACAAGTTATATGAGTTTCAACTAAATTTTTAAGTAAGGTTAACATAATTTACGTGTAAATGACTTGAACAATCAAGTTTTTAAGTTGAAATGGGTGTAAATGTTTTTCAGAGTGAACTTTACATCTAAACTGAAGAGGCTGTCAGGACGTCCCACAGGAGACGCTGTAGTAAACGGCCCCTTTGAAATTCTAATTGCATCGGCCGTTTCCCCGTATGTGCTGTTTATGGGCCGTTTGGGTCTCACCTTTACAAATACAGATGGTTGATTACAGCTGAGGAACAGTTACAATCCGAATACATCCGATTAAAGAAAACACACAATCTTTAATGTCGGACAGGACTATAACTGTAACTGCAGGAACTGTTCTGTTCTGAGCATGAATTCTGGTTCTCTCTAACTGTGGATTTGTTGGTATCTAGTTCAGACTAGATGGGGGAAAACCCCTGTGTTCTCAGGATAATGTTACACACACACACACACACACACACACACACACACACACACACACACACACACACACACACACACACACACACACACACACACACACACACACACACACACACACACACACACACACACACATGTTTGTTTTTGTGAATTGTGGGGACTTTCCATAGACTTCAATGCATTTTACACTGAACAAACTGTACATTCTATCCCCCTACCCTGCCCCTACCCCTAAACCTAACCCTCACAGGAAACTGTGCAAACTTTTACTTTTTCACAAAAACTCATTCTATATGATTTATAAACCCATTTACATTGTGGGGACCGCTGGCTGGTCCCCACGATGTAGGTGAACTCAGGTTTATATTACATCATGGGGACATTTGGTCCCCACAATGTAATATAAACAAAAGCACACACACACACACACACACACACACACACACACACACACACACACACACACACACACACACAGTCAACTCCAGAAATATTGGCACCCTTGTTAAATATGATCAAAGGCGGCTGTGGAAATAAATCTGCATTGTTTATCCGTTTGATCTTTCATTCAAAAAATTCACATAATTCTAACCTTTCATTTAAGTAAAAGAATTGAAAGCAGGGGGAAAATCTCATTATGAAATAAATGTTTTTCTCTAGTTCACATTGGCCACAGTTATTGACACCCAATTATTACAATGTCTTTTTCCCAAGATGCCAGCTCTGAGTCTTCTTCTATAATGGCTGATGAGTTTGAAGATCAGAGATCATTCCTCCATGCAGAATCTCTCCAGATCCTTCAGATTCATGTGCTTCTCCTCTTCAGTCTTCTACAGGGTTCAGGTCAGGGGACTGGGATGGCCATGGCAGAAGCTTCATTTTGTGCTCAGTGACACATTTTTGTGTTGGTTTTGTGTTGGTGTCGGCCCATTATTGGATTTCTAGCAGAAGCGGTCAGGTTTTGATTTTTATCTGTTAGTATTTGGTAGAATCCATGATGCGATGTATTTGAACAAGATGTCCAGGACCTCCAGCAGACAAATAGGCCCACAACATTAAAGATCCAGCAGTATATTTGACCGTGGGCATGGGGCACTTTTTATCCATGTGTGCACCAAACCCATCTGGTGAATTTGCTGCCAAAAATCTCTTGATTTAGTTTCATCTGACCATAGAAGACGGGCCCGTTTGAAGTTCCAGTTGTGTCTGACAACTGCATATGCTGGAGATTGTTTCTGGATGAGAGCAGAGGATTTTTCTTGAAACCCTCCCGAACATCTTGTGGGATGTAGGGGCTGTTTGATCATTCTTTTTAGGCTTTCTGAGACTCAAGACTCAAATAATCTCTGCAATTCTCCAGCTGTGACGCATCTCTTTAGCCAAGCATTCACATAATGCATCTCATATCAGATCAATTGCACAGGACTATCTTTGCTTAATGTTATGAACAGCAGCTACGCTAATTACTCTCCATTTGCTCCACTTTTCTTGGTGACTAGAGAGGACATCAGCTTCAGTTTGGATCCAGCCTCTTACAGTTTTTTCCAATTGCTAACACACAATTTTTCAAACTAGTCTGGTTTTATCAAAACACTTAACACAATTCACAAAACCACACACCCAAACTGCAAAATACCTCATATATCCTGCAAAATGAAGCACTGCAACCGAAACTACACAGAGCATTATCAAAATCAAACTTTTGCATGAAATGGCACACACTTCATTCATATTACCAGATTTTTGCCTAACCACCTACACACTGTTGGGCATAATGAAAAGCACCCCCATCTTTAGTATGCTTTGCCATAATACTAAAATATGTATCAGATTGTTCACATGCACAGAAATATTTGCAGATACACACACATGCTGTTGCAACATTTTTATTTTTTTTCCTTCACTAAAAAAAAAATAAAAAAAATATACTACAGTAAAAAAAAACAAAAAAAGGCAAGAAAAATACAGTTTTTTCCAATTGCTAACACACTAAAATGACATGCACAGCACAATTATTTAAACTGACACACAGAGAGCAAAACTTCTTCTCAAGTCTCCAAAAGTCTAAACACCTTTTCTGTTTTACACACATTTTGCATTTCAAAATAGCACTTTTTAAATTCACTAAATACAGTTCTCTGCATAAGACACAACAATCTGACATAAAGTCACATGTTTGCCATTTCAAAACACTGCCATTCAAAATGACACTACATGAGCTAATTGGCCAATTACATGTGCCACCTGGCCAAACACCTCAGTGGTTAATTGTTAACACTTCAATCAGGATGTAAGCACTATGAAAAGACCACAGGTGAGAACCTTTTTTTTTTACAACAACAATGGAAGACATTGCAGAGAGAGGAAGAGGAAGAGGAAGAGGAAGAGGAAGAGGAAGAGGAAGAGGAAGAGGGAGGTTGAGAATAAGAGGGGGAGGAAGAGTGAGAGGTAGGGGTAGAGCAGGTAGAGGAGTTCATGGCCAAAGAAGACAAACACTTTCAAATGAAATCAGAGCAACCTTAGTAGATCATGTCATCAACCATGGGTTGACAATGCGTGAGGCTGGACAGAGAGTGCAGCCAAACTTGAGGCGTTTTACTGTCGCCTCTGTCATCCGGACCTTTAGACTGGAGAACAGGTATGTAACCAAAATTTCATGTAGTACACATGTAGTATACCCCATGTCATAGTGTATCAGTTGGGTGACACCTGTTTACTTAGTGTATGACATCAGCCATTCATGAACTGTACAAGTTTCCTGTACAATGTACTCTACTGTGGGGGAAAATATTTAGGCTGCATTGTCCAAGCCCTATATATATTTTTATTTTATTTTTTCTAAAGGACTGAGAGACGACACCATGGTGGAGGAAGGGGCCAAATGTTCACCGGGGTACAGGAAGCTGCCATTGTAAACTTGGTTTTGGAAAATAATGAAATCAGATTACGAGAAATTCAAAGCCACATCATCCAAGACAACACCTTATTCAACAACATTCAACGAGTTAGTCTGTCCACATTGGCTCGCATTCTCAAGCGAAACCAAATCAGAATGAAACAACTTTATAAGGTGCCGTTTGAGAGAAACTCTCAAAGAAACAAAGAGTTCAGACGAGCATATGTGGATGTAAGTACTATATTGACTGCAGTACACTACACACAACATTGTTTCCCAGTGTACTGGATAACACCATATTGAGTGATTTTTGTTCTTTGTTTTCAGGGAGTACTGGAAATGGATGCTCATGCAATCCCACATGAGTTCATCTTTATAGATGAGGCTGGGTTCAACCTAGCAAAGACCAGAAGAAGAGGGAGAAACCTCATTGGCCACAGAGCCATTATAGATGTTCCTGGCCAACGTGGTGGGAAAATCACAATGTGCGCTGCCATCTCCAATATGCATGGTGTCCTCCACCGTCATGCCAAACTTGGACCATATTCTCACATTTCTGGACAGACTTCACAACATTCTCATACCACCAGAGCGTATGAATGATGCAGACCATCAAAGAAACCGGTACGTTGTAGTATGGGACAACGTGAGCTTTCATCGTGCAGCCCCAGTCCAAAACTGGTTTGCTGACCACCCAACATTTCTCGTGCAATACCTCCCACCATACTCACCATTTCTGAACCCCATAGAAGAATTCTTTTCGGCGTGGCGGTGGAAGGTATACGACCGGCAGCCCTTTGTGCGCATGCCTCTTGTGCAGGCCATGGAAGAGGCATGTGATGAGATTGATGTGGGTGCAATTCAGGGATGGATAAGGCACTCAAGGCGCTTCTTCCCTCGATGTCTGGCAAGGGAAGATATTGCCTGTGATGTTGACGAGGCGTTGTGGCCAGACCCGGCTGTGCGGCAAGATGCTGCCTAATTATTTTTCTTGCCTTTTTTTTTTTTTTTTGTTTTTTTGTTTTTTTTACTGTAGTATATTTTTTTTTATTTTAGTGAAGGAAAAAAAATAAAAATGTTGCAACAGCATGTGTGTGTATCTGCAAATATTTCTGTGCATGTGAACAATCTGATACATATTTTAGTATTATGGCAAAGCATACTAAAGATGGGGGTGCTTTTCATTATGCCCAACAGTGTGTAGGTGGTTAGGCAAAAATCTGGTAATATGAATGAAGTGTGTGCCATTTCATGCAAAAGTTTGATTTTGATAATGCTCTGTGTAGTTTCGGTTGCAGTGCTTCATTTTGCAGGATATATGAGGTATTTTGCAGTTTGGGTGTGTGGTTTTGTGAATTGTGTTAACACTAGAAGTCCCAGAGAGCAGCCATTTGGCTTTTCTACCTATAAAACCCGCAGGACAGCCGATGGGCTGCAAGTCTTTAGGCTAATATCCTTAATCAGCTGTGAACAGTTGCTTTTGTTATGTAAACAATGTGGGGCCATGCTGAGCCACTTCAAGGAAACTTGTGTTTCACTTTGCCATCTTAGGGAGAAATCAACACGTTTTTTTTTTTCTTTGTTGCTGAGATCTATTGATAAAAATAGTACGAAATAAAATAAAGAAACCAACCATTTGTACACATATTTACAAATAATATTAAAAAGCGAGTGTACATTTCAGCAATCACTCACAATCCTGGCACTGCCTGGCAATATATTATAAATACATTTTGTATATATTCATTATATATTAATCTTATATTTGAAATACATCATAAGTCCATTTTTAAAAGTGTTTGAAAGGTGGGTTCAAGTGTACTACAAGTGGTAACTAAATACATTTTTCTATACAGATAGTATGTTAAAAGCACATTTTAGTTCAAATTCATGGTGTCTCAAAATAGCACAGTTGAGTACACTTAGATGTTCTTAAGATTATCTTAAGAAGTACTAAAGAAGAGCTTTTAGTATATTAAGTACAAAATAAGTGCACAGAAATAGAGCACTGGACATTATGGAAGTGTAAAAGTGTACTAAAATAAAGTGTATTTTACTGCACTTTTTTTTTTCACCTGGGTAGACACTCCAACACTTTCCGTTTGCATTAAGATTATTTTTATTACCACACTGGCAGATATTGATCATTTTACTTTAGTAAAATGCACTTAATTTAGATCCCCCCAGGAAACAAGACTAAATATCATATATAATTTTCTCATATAGAAAATCCATCTTGATTTAAGATTTTTTTTTTAAATTTACTTGAAATAGGATAAAAAAATACTTAGTATGAAAAGCATTTTTGCAGTGTGAATGAGTGAGTTAACTTTTTAAACATCACTTGCACTCCCTCATTTCAGGGTTAACATACTCAGAGTTTTCACTTAACCTCCTTTCTGAAACCGGCCCATAGTCAATCAAGTTCTCTGCTTTTAGCAGCCCTCCCTCCGCCACACATACAAACAAGCCACCAGCAACCATTCACACACACACACCCCCAACCCCCCTGCAGATTGCTCAGGTAATGACCATATTTACACATGAATTGATGCTAATGATAGCCAAAAGACTAGCCAGTTAGCATCCACTTGGCTAAAGGAGGGTTACAAATCTCTGGGACTTCTAGTGTTAAGTGTTTTGATAAAACCAGACTAGTTTGAAAAATTGTGTGTTAGCAATTGGAAAAAACTGTAATTAGGCAGCATCTTGCCGCACAGCCGGGTCTGGCCACAACGCCTCGTCAACATCACAGGCAATATCTTCCCTTGCCAGACATCGAGGGAAGAAGCGCCTTGAGTGCCTTATCCATCCCTGAATTGCACCCACATCAATCTCATCACATGCCTCTTCCATGGCCTGCACAAGAGGCATGCGCACAAAGGGCTGCCGGTCGTATACCTTCCACCGCCATGCCGAAAAGAATTCTTCTATGGGGTTCAGAAATGGTGAGTATGGTGGGAGGTATTGCACGAGAAATGTTGGGTGGTCAGCAAACCAGTTTTGGACTGGGGCTGCACGATGAAAGCTCACGTTGTCCCATACTACAACGTACCGGTTTCTTTGATGGTCTGCATCATTCATACGCTCTGGTGGTATGAGAATGTTGTGAAGTCTGTCCAGAAATGTGAGAATATGGTCCAAGTTTGGCATGACGGTGGAGGACACCATGCATATTGGAGATGGCAGCGCACATTGTGATGTTCCCACCACGTTGGCCAGGAACATCTATAATGGCTCTGTGGCCAATGAGGTTTCTCCCCCTTCTTCTGGTCTTTGCTAGGTTGAACCCAGCCTCATCTATAAAGATGAACTCATGTGGGATTGCATGAGCATCCATTTCCAGTACTCCCTGAAAACAAAGAACAAAAATCACTCAATATGGTGTTATCCAGTACACTGGGAAACAATGTTGTGTGTAGTGTACTGCAGTCAATATAGTACTTACATCCACATATGCTCGTCTGAACTCTTTGTTTCTTTGAGAGTTTCTCTCAAACGGCACCTTATAAAGTTGTTTCATTCTGATTTGGTTTCGCTTGAGAATGCGAGCCAATGTGGACAGACTAACTCGTTGAATGTTGTTGAATAAGGTGTTGTCTTGGATGATGTGGCTTTGAATTTCTCGTAATCGGATTTCATTATTTTCCAAAACCAAGTTTACAATGGCAGCTTCCTGTACCCCGGTGAACATTTGGCCCCTTCCTCCACCATGGTGTCGTCTCTCAGTCCTTTAGAAAAAATAAAATAAAAATATATATAGGGCTTGGACAATGCAGCCTAAATATTTTCCCCCACAGTAGAGTACATTGTACAGGAAACTTGTACAGTTCATGAATGGCTGATGTCATACACTAAGTAAACAGGTGTCACCCAACTGATACACTATGACATGGAGTATACTACATGTGTACTACATGAAATTTTGGTTACATACCTGTTCTCCAGTCTAAAGGTCCGGATGACAGAGGCGACAGTAAAACGGCTCAAGTCTGTCCAGCCTCACGCATTGTCAACCCATGGTTGATGACATGATCTACTAAGGTTGCTCTGATTTCATTTGAAAGTGTTTGTCTTCTTTGGCCATGAACTCCTCTACCTGCTCTACCCCTACCTCTCACTCTTCCTCCCCCTCTTATTCTCAACCTCCCTCTTCCTCTTCCTCTTCCTCTTCCTCTCTCTGCAATGTCTTCCATTGTTGTTGTAAAAAAAAAAGGTTCTCACCTGTGGTCTTTTCATAGTGCTTACATCCTGATTGAAGTGTTAACAATTAACCACTGAGGTGTTTGGCCAGGTGGCACATGTAATTGGCCAATTAGCTCATGTAGTGTCATTTTGAATGGCAGTGTTTTGAAATGGCAAACATGTGACTTTATGTCAGATTGTTGTGTCTTATGCAGAGAACTGTATTTAGTGAATTTAAAAAGTGCTATTTTGAAATGCAAAATGTGTGTAAAACAGAAAAGGTGTTTAGACTTTTGGAGACTTGAGAAGAAGTTTTGCTCTCTGTGTGTCAGTTTAAATAATTGTGCTGTGCATGTCATTTTAGTGTGTTAGCAATTGGAAAAAACTGTAAACACATAGGAGACAGATGATGAGATACATGGCGAAATAAATGAAAACATTTGCTAATTTAGTGTTTGTAAACTTATACACCCATACCATCTAATTTTTGCAGAATATATAAAAGACAGCTGATATCGTTTGTTATTACAGTTTTTTCCAATTACTAACACACTAAAATGACATGCACAGCACAATTATTTAAACTGACACACAGAGAGCAAAACTTCTTCTCAAGTCTCCAAAAGTCTAAACACCTTTTCTGTTTTACACACATTTTGCATTTTAAAATAGCACTTTTTAAATTCACTAAATACAGTTCTCTGCATAAGACACAACAATCTGACATAAAGTCACATGTTTGCCATTTCAAAACACTGCCATTCAAAATGACACCACATGAGCTAATTGGCCAATTACATGTGCCACCTGGCCAAACACCTCAGTGGTTAATTGTTAACACTTCAATCAGGATGTAAGCACTATGAAAAGACCACAGGTGAGAACCTTTTTTTACAATAACAATGGAAGACATTGCAGAGAGAGGAAGAGGAAGAGGAAGAGGAAGAGGAAGAGGAAGAGGGAGGTTGAGAATAAGAGGGGGAGGAAGAGTGAGAGGTAGGGGTAGAGCAGGTAGAGGAGTTCATGGCCAAAGAAGACAAACACTTTCAAATGAAATCAGAGCAACCTTAGTAGATCATGTCATCAACCATGGGTTGACAATGCGTGAGGCTGGACAGAGAGTGCAGCCAAACTTGAGGCGTTTTACTGTCGCCTCTGTCATCCGGACCTTTAGACTGGAGAACAGGTATGTAACCAAAATTTCATGTAGTACACATGTAGTATACCCCATGTCATAGTGTATCAGTTGGGTGACACCTGTTTACTTAGTGTATGACATCAGCCATTCATGAACTGTACAAGTTTCCTGTACAATGTACTCTACTGTGGGGGAAAATATTTAGGCTGCATTGTCCAAGCCCTATATATATTTTTATTTTATTTTTTTCAGACGAGCATATGTGGATGTAAGTACTATATTGACTGCAGTACACTACACACAACATTGTTTCCCAGTGTACTGGATAACACCATATTGAGTGATTTTTGTTCTTTGTTTTCAGGGAGTACTGGAAATGGATGCTCATGCAATCCCACATGAGTTCATCTTTATAGATGAGGCTGGGTTCAACCTAGCAAAGACCAGAAGAAGGGGGAGAAACCTCATTGGCCACAGAGCCATTATAGATGTTCCTGGCCAACGTGGTGGGAACATCACAATGTGCGCTGCCATCTCCAATATGCATGGTGTCCTCCACCGTCATGCCAAACTTGGACCATATTCTCACATTTCTGGACAGACTTCACAACATTCTCATACCACCAGAGCGTATGAATGATGCAGACCATCAAAGAAACCGGTACGTTGTAGTATGGGACAACGTGAGCTTTCATCGTGCAGCCCCAGTCCAAAACTGGTTTGCTGACCACCCAACATTTCTCGTGCAATACCTCCCACCATACTCACCATTTCTGAACCCCATAGAAGAATTCTTTTCGGCATGGCGGTGGAAGGTATACGACCGGCAGCCCTTTGTGCGCATGCCTCTTGTGCAGGCCATGGAAGAGGCATGTGATGAGATTGATGTGGGTGCAATTCAGGGATGGATAAGGCACTCAAGGCGCTTCTTCCCTCGATGTCTGGCAAGGGAAGATATTGCCTGTGATGTTGACGAGGCGTTGTGGCCAGACCCGGCTGTGCGGCAAGATGCTGCCTAATTATTTTTCTTGCCTTTTTTTTTTTTTTTTTTTTTTTTTTGTTTTTTTTACTGTAGTATATATTTTTTTTATTTTTATTTTAGTGAAGGAAAAAAAATAAAAATGTTGCAACAGCATGTGTGTGTATCTGCAAATATTTCTGTGCATGTGAACAATCTGATACATATTTTAGTATTATGGCAAAGCATACTAAAGATGGGGGTGCTTTTCATTATGCCCAACAGTGTGTAGGTGGTTAGGCAAAAATCTGGTAATATGAATGAAGTGTGTGCCATTTCATGCAAAAGTTTGATTTTGATAATGCTCTGTGTAGTTTCGGTTGCAGTGCTTCATTTTGCAGGATATATGAGGTATTTTGCAGTTTGGGTGTGTGGTTTTGTGAATTGTGTTAAGTGTTTTGATAAAACCAGACTAGTTTGAAAAATTGTGTGTTAGCAATTGGAAAAAACTGTAATGCCAACAAATGAGAGCTTATTGTAATTTGTCATGAATTCATGAGTCTAAAATAAAAACAGACAATCTGGGTTGGAGAAGAGTTTTGTGTAAAATACTCCAGAATATGAGATGTGTGGGTTATACTGACAAGCTTCTAAACATGAGAATTCACAGAAACACGTTTTTCTTTGTTTTGTGAAAATTAGAATTTGCATGTCAAATTTCATGAATCACATTTTTTTGTTCTGAGCTTCCACAAGCCCGCCGCTAGAGGCGCTGACGAGTTTGAAGATGGAAAAAAGGAAACGGAGCAGTTCACATAAAAGTCCTCTCACTCGAGCTTTGCCATTTTAATGCTTTTTGCTACAAGAAATGTGTTACTGATATAATCTTTATTTTCTGTAAATCAAGACATTAATATCTTCAAAACAACATGTTTGTGTGAATCTCTTTAAAATATTATGACAAAAACAATAAAATGGCACAAAATGCTTTATTTAAAATTTATGCAACAAACTGTAAGTAACTTGTGGGTGTAGCAGAAGACTTTTCTTCATTCAAACAGATGAAAAAGAAGTTTGGTCAAAAAAAAAAAAAAAAAAAAAAAGATTTGCATGGACAAATTTACTATTGCATGTAGACGATTGTGCTCCTCTAACCCAAAGGCTGAGCAGCTGACGCGACATCAGCTTCATAAAGGCATTGTGTGAAATTAATGCATTTGCAAATTGAGAACCTGCCCTTGCATGATGGCGGATGAGTGTGTCCGTGGGGCAGACCGCAACATTTGTGTCCCTCAGCAGCAGTGAAGCGTCAGGAAGAGCTCAATCACACATTCGCGAGCTCTGTTTCCAGAAGAGAAAAAATGCCCCGGAAAGACCCGCTCGTTTCGTCATTTTGAGATCCGAAGGGGAGGATTTCTTCATTCCCAGAAAATTTCTCCGCATGACCCGCATCATTTTGGGAGGTAACAAAGTGGAGCACGCGCGTCTTTCCTCATTCACAAACGATACAATGTAACGGCGCTTTGATCAGATCATCCGGAGCTCATGTTTGTGCGCGCGGTAAGATCGCATCCCGATTCTCTCAAATGTGATCTGAATGTGCATGGATCTGTTGATTTTTTTTTTTTTTCTCTTTTTTTTCCCCCCTCTTTTTTTTTTTTTTTTTGCGGAGCTGCTTTCGAAATAAAGTTTTGCAGCGAGTTTGTGTCGCGGGGAATTGTTGCAGGGCTCGCGCTGTGCTCGGGTCCGAGAGCTCGCGGCTTGTGCGGGAAATGTGTGGAGTTGAAATCAGACGGGGTAGGGTAGAATCTGAAAACACAAAAAGCACACGCAGCAGCCATGTTTGCTGAATTTTCCTGTGAATTTGAGCCCGACTCTAGTGTGTCTCGCTCAGGGATCAGCTCAGAGGTCGGCTGGACGGCTCTGTCTCTCTCTCATCAGCTCCTCGCGCTCAAGTTTGATGCAGGTGAAAGTGATGAAGTGTGATTACTGGAACACTGTTTTATTTTCGATGAAATCAGAGTGTAAATGTCGTTTTCGTTTTTGCAGAGAAATTAGCGCCCTCTGTCGGTAGATATTTCGAGAAATTAAGAAATTACAATTAATTTTGCTTGCAGGCATATTTTATTTCTTCACATATTCGACACTTCTGATTGCCAGTGTGGTTTGGATTATATATGGATTGGTTTGTTCTTCCAGACAAACTTCACCATGCTGTTTTGTCATCAGTTTTACATATTGTTTTGAAATGCAACAAATTTCCTCAATGTCTTCAGGAAGCAAAACCTCCTCAAATGACAGGCACTCTTACCAGCTTTTTCCTTTTTCACACACATATAGATTTTTTTTTTTCTTTTTGCACAGCCCAACTGCAAATATTCCAGTGACGAGTGAGTGAGAATGAATGGTGTGATGAATAAGAGCGGTCAGATGTGATGGTCAGGATGTCTGAATGATTGCTGGTTACACGAGGGAAGTGAGAATATTTTGAACTTCCTTTTAATTGCACTGAATACTGGTTTTCAGGTCCATTTCAAGCAGCATTGCATTAAAGAGTGCATTATATTTCAAATATCCTGAAGTATATTCCTAAATTTGGGGGGAACATTTATCTGTTATTAAAAGAGTCTTTTTTTTCTTTTTTTTTCAGTGTTTGCATTAAATCTGGTAGTCGTAAAGCAGTTTCCTGTTCCCTATTTTCTGTAATTTTCTGTCAGTGCCTGAAATTTGATGACAGGTCCTGTTTTTAATCTCGTCTGTCTGGAGGGGGAATCAAAACAAAGTGTACATTTTCAATACTTGTGCCTGAAAACAAGACGTACAAATGTGCCGCTGACAATATTTAACAGTCGCTGTAATCATTGACACGTGTGCTATATAGTTTTATCAGTTCATTTCTGTCAGTCTGCTTTATTCTACTGAAAACACAAATGAGACAAATGCAGTATGCTTTATTATGAGCCGGTGTTTTCTCATCCTCTCATTTTAGAAAAAGGGCCCAGCGTGTAAGAGGCTTTAATAAATGAATATTGTGTCATTTACTCATCCTCGTGTCACTTCTGCGGGACACAAAACATGTTCTGAAAAATTGACATTCGTTGAATGGACAAACTTTTGTTTAATATGTTCCACAAATGAAAGTTAGTCATGCAGGTTTGGAACAACATGAGGGTGAGAAAATGATATTTTTATTTTTAGGTGAATTGATTGTGAATCTCAAAGTCGGAGACTATTAATGAAAATGCTTCTTTTGCAAGTTTACAGTTTCATACAACATTCAAGTTCATTACAAATGATATTATCAGCATAACAATTTTAATGAATCTGAATTGGAATATTTAGATGCATTTGTGAATTTCTAAGTATTTGTTCCCTTTTCTTTAATGACAGGATAAACTGTTTTTTGCTAATTCAAAATGTCCAAATGATTGTGAGTGAATTGAATCAGTTGAAGCGTGCTGATTATGATTTTGTGCACGGATCATCAGGTTTACATGGCTTTTTTCCCGACGTTTTAATTGTAAAGTTTACAACGGAAATAAAATCCCAGGTTTCAACTTGAACTTTGGAACCACATAAATTCCTAAAGCGTTTTTCTGAGGGAGGTTCTCTGAAGGAAAACAGCATCACTACACACATGTCAGAGCAGCAGATTTACTCGTTTTTAATGCTTTTTATGCCGCAGTTTTATTTTAGCTGTAAACGGTTTGGTCGGAAGTGGTATTCAGATTCAGCCCTGTTTTGGTCAGGATTTGCTGCTCAAACACAAAACCCACACTCTGCCCTCCGACTGTTACTAATCTAAGAATAGAATTTTCATGGAAATTTTCAGAAGCCTGCCTTTCCCCCTTTTGTGTAATAAATTTAGGGATTTTCCATGCAAGGCGTCCGGGCTCTGTAATTTTCCACTGCATTTCAATGTCAGTTGATGTAACTTGGAACAAGTGGCTAATTTTTAACCCATTGACCCTTTTGTTTTCAGATCTTACTCTTGTTTGGCTGAATTCAAGAAAAGCAGACCAGGAGGGAGAGAAGTAGAAGAGAGCGCTTGAGCTCTGCACCACAAGGTAAACGGCCTGTACTGAGGACGCTTTCATCAACGCCACGTTGTGATGCTGCTCTTTCCATTTTACTTTATGATGGCTACAGCTTTGAAGCTGCAAAAAGTATTGTAAAAGTAGTCTGTAATATTGTATAATAGAGTGTTCTGATGTTGTATTCACTATTAACTATGACTTTTCCCTCAATAAACGCCCAATTTACTGCTTATTAATAGTTAGTAAGGTAGTTGTTAAGTTTAGGTATTGGGTAGGATTAAGAATGTAGAATAAGGTCATGCAGAATAAGGTCAGGTTAATAAGTACTAATAAATATTCTAGTAATATGTATGCTAATAAGCAACTAGTTAAAATACCCTAAAATAAAGTGTTACCCAAATTTTTTTATTCAAACTTTTTCATACATGCAATTAATTTAATGCTTTTCTTTGATATGTTTTTTTTTTTTTTTTTTTAATTTCTGAATTTAAATACATTTTTATAGGCCCCTCCACATCCCAAAAAAATAGAAGACATCATATTGAAGAAAAGCCTTTCAGTTTTCTTTTAGTTTTGTGTGATCTTTTATTGCTGTAGCCCCTATTATAATTGATAGTTTTCTTTTTTCCTGAGTGGGAGTCTGTGGCATCCCTATGAACTGTAAAAACACTTGTAGACATGGTCCTGAATAGTAATCTGACCAACTTTGAGGTCTTTATAGCTCCACCACCAGTTTAAAAATGATTTTTGATATAACTTTTGAACACGTTGTCCTAGAAACACAATTCTTGATGATGCTTCTCACGCTGATAACAATCAACGTCTTATATTTAGACTATTACACTGTACAGTATTCAAAATTTTCACCACTCCTATTTCTCAAATCACTGGAGCGACACAGAACTGACTGTGAATGTTAATACTCATTTTGTTCTAAAGTTATGATGATGTGAAATTAACCATGTCGACCCAAAATTAGATAAGATGCAATATCTTGGCAAAACTTTGATCTATTGAAATGAAACTTGGTACACTTCATCAGCACCTTGAGCTGAGGGTATGTGCCAAATTTGGGAACAGTGCCACCTACAGGCCTTGGGTTTTCAAAAAATAGATTTTTTTGTTCATAACTTGGTCTCTACAGGTTAAATCTTGATCTTGGTGTCTACAAGTTCCTTGGGTCATGCATTTTGCCAGGGCTATTTTGAAATTTGACACATTTGTCCTTACGCAGGTCCCTTTTCAAGGAAAGTCTGTTCACTTGGCATTAGGGCTGATAATCATTAATGATACAGACGACAGCAGGTTTATTAGGCTTCTGTCAATTTAAGATTGAATGCACAGATCTAATATGCTGTTACACATGCATTTTCTTTCTCAACCGTTTATGTTCAATTAAGACATAAATGACTGTGTTTATGAGGATACTTATGTCAGGCATTTTGACACGTATGTGTATTTTACCATTCAAGTCCAATTACATGGCAAAAATAACTCGGTTCTGTACTCGCATGCTTTATGAGCAGCGGCTTCATTTCAGCACGTCTCTTAGACAGTGCGCATATAACGAAATGCTTGTTGTGCTTCACCGCTTGTTTTTAAACTGCAATGCTTAAAAATGCATTTAAATTATCGTTTTCTTTACCGTGCAGCACAGCGGTAACCACGATGGACACGATAGTCCATAATTTGCCCTTTTTATGACCATTCAAATCAGTTCAGTTTGTAAAATGCCATGTGGTGTGACTCTCCAAAATTTGTCAATTTACTTCTATAAATTACATTTATAAATGAATAATTCACGTATGTTGGTTAAAAATACTTTTTCTATTTTTTTTAACCTTAAATATTTTAAAACGTCTTTAAAATGATGATTAAGAAGTGTACAACATTGAGTAAATGATCAAAGCATATATTTTTGGGTGAACTAATCCTTGAAATTCTTCATAAAGTGAAGCAACTATGCTGTAAAGTAACACAGATGCTGTGCTATGCAGTGTTTTCCTTTAAATCCCTTAGAAACTCCATTAATGTCCTGCTTTTTCCCAAAAGCAATGAATACAAAATGACTCTGATATTTTGGCTCTGTAGGATAATGCTAAACCCAACTGCCTTTATTTCACTGTAGGATATGTAAATTTGGGCCTTATTTCTTGATTCTGGTAATTATTAACGTTACATCACTCTGGGAAGTATCTCATAATGTGCTGCACTGACTCCATGTGTTTGGTGCTCACAGCAAACTCTTCCACTCTCACCACTAAACCGACACATCAGAGGACTCTTGGAGGAAATTAATACCAAATTATGGCCATGCAAATGAGTGAGGTTTTTTGATGGTTTAAGTGTGAAGACATTCTGATATTGTAGGTTTTTTTGGGGCTGCATTTTGGGTTTATTTTGAATTTAAATGGCAATAATGAGTTATATACAGTACTGTGCAAAATTCTTAGGCCAGCTTTATTGTTTTAGCAAAGTTTTAATGACCATCCATATTTATTAAGATACAAACAGAAAAAGTGAAATATGTATGCAAAATGTAAAAGAAATCTGAACAAAATGGCTTCTTTAGGGAAAAAAAAAAAAAAAAAAAAAACGTATTTAGTGTGACCTCCTGGACTTCTTCCAGAAGAAACTCTGAGAAACTTCTCATCATATTTTGAAAGTTTTCTTGGCCTTCCAGTGCTTTTCCATTCCATTTAGGTTCGAGAGAGCCGTTACTGCTTTTGCTCAAGTGTAAGAGGAGGTCTAAATACTTGACACTTAGCCTATAGAAGCTGTTTTTTCAGATTTTTAATGCTGCATTCAGAATTACTGTGTTTTCTGGTTATGTTCTAATAAAGAGACTGAGAAATAATTATATATATGGTCATTATATCATTGCTAAAACAACATCTAATGGTGGCCTAAGACTTTTGCACAGTACTGTATATCATATCATATCATCATATCATATCATATCATATCATATCATATCATATCATATCATATCATATCATATCATATCATATCATATCATATCATATCATATCATATCATATCATATCATATCATATCATATCATATCATATCATATCATATAACAATGAGGTAATGTATTTTCCAATATATTAAATACATTTTTAAAATATTTTTTTCAAATAAATTGTTAAATAAAATTGTTAAATAAAACCATAAGAAAACACTATGCAAAGAAAAAAACCCTCAAAAAACTTAATATAATATATAATAATTTTATTTCACCTTGTTGACAACTTTTCTTATTTTCGTTGAGTTTTAATTTATTTAATTGTAGGTATTTTAGTTCTTAAATTTCATAACTTTAGACATATAAAAATAACACAAAAATGAAGAAAAAAAAAGAGCAATTCCATGAAGCTTCTCGCATTTTAAAAGTTTAAAATGAAAATGAAAATAGAAAAATCTAATTTAAAATATTAACAAAAACTATAATAGTATATTGATACTAAAACAACACTGAACCAAAAGAGAATATTTGAATAATCTGGTGTGTGTCATTAGTGTCCCACAGCTCTGTCAGTATGTGTGTGTGATTGCGACTCGAAGGCGTTCAGCTGCGGTGTCACAGACCGTAACTTTGCTCCAGTGACTCTCTCACACACTGAACGTCTGAACACACGTAAGCTGACCTGTCTCACGACAGTCTGACAACTCCTGCTTAAACCCCGAAGACTGAAAGATCGCTTTCACGGTCTGGATTCTCAGTCCTTCTGCGATGTGGGAAATCTCTAATCTGCCCATCCCTGCCTCAAGATAAAGTGCCACTTAAATATATTAATTAATCTTAAATTATTTATGTTGTTACAAACTTGTGGGACTGACTTTCTTCTGTGGAACATAAAAAATGCTATCAAATCATGTTTTGCCCATACAATGAAAGTCATTGGGGTCCAAAACCACCCTTTCATCGTATGGACAAAAACAAACACTGAGCCATTTTCCAGTAAATGAAATTTTGTGTTACACAGAAGACGAAATGCATTCAGGTCTGGAGTGACGAGAGGGTGAGAAAATGACAGGAATTTCAGTTTGGAATAAACTATCCCTTTAAGACGTGGTAACCATTTGACTGATGGATTTTAATATTTAACCTTTTAACTGCCAGTGCTTGTTTTGAACATCTGAACATAAATTGGTGGTAATTCATGAATGCACTGGCGTTTAAAGAAGACGCTCAGTGAAAGCGGCTTCAACAAAGTTTACCGTAAAGCAAATGTACTGAACTAAACACTTATACAAAATAGTTTGACCTCAAATTGCTAGAAAATCAAAGCCATGTGTCTGACCAAGTTGTGTTCCAAATTTGATGTTGATAGCAGAAAAATTGAGCTCGCTAAACGGTTTTAAAGAACCGTTTTCATGGGAATGGTTTTGACAGGATGAATTTTAAGTGTTTAATCTTTCGAATGATACCTTGGCCAATGTAGTGTTCATAGCAGCAATTAAAAACCTATCATCAACAGGTTCTTTCTTTAATCTTTCAACTTGTTGGTAATGCAGATTTAATTCTCTTCACGGTATCAATAATACCTTGAACCTTGATTAGAAGCTTCAGCACTTGCATATGAAAACGGTGTATATGTATTTTTTTCTTGTTTTTTTTGGTATATCCTGGTTTTTGCTTTAAATGGCAGCTTGGTTGAAGCTGACATGGACTTCTCCATGGGATTGTGCAAAACTGATGATCCATGTTATCCCAGCGTGATTTTGTGAATATTTCAAAGAGCATCTTATGTGCTTGAGTGGAAGCAAGAAAATCTGACCTTTTGCACAAACATGAACACATTCGCTTTGGTTAGTCACCTACACGTACTCCAGAATCTAAAAGGAATAGTTGACCCAAAAATGAGAATTCCTTCATTTACTCAAACTCGCATGGCATTCTTTTGTTCTGTGGAATACAAAAGAAGATATTTTTTCAGCTGTTTTTTTCTTTTCTTTTTCACATTCAATGAAAATCAATAGGACTTTCAAGCTCTAAAAAGACATAATGAGTGTTTTAGTATTTCACTAAATATAATGTCCGTCAATTTGCAGTGTGTTACATATAAGCTTACCTGGAAAATATAAATATTGGCGACTGGATCAGCATGAGCCAATCATAGTCTTAAAATATTCATGATCATGTTTTTATGGATTTTCCTTTTGCTTTTTACACGTCTACTGTTTTTAATAGCAGCAGATTTACATCTGCATCCCAACTCAAAGCCCGTGCTCTTCTGTGGAATATGTTTTTGTCCTTTCTATTTTTCATTGTGTTCATGTTATTTCATGCTGGACTGTAAGTTGCTGTAGGCTTCTTGATGGCCTCCTTTAGTGTGGGTCTTTTTGCCCAGATACTTTGGAGGGTGGCCAGTTCTGGGCAGATTTATAATTGTTCTACATTCCCTCACCTTTTTATTATTAGTGGTGCTTGCTAAATCCCATACGCTCAAGCCCAAAGTATACTTCAGCTTTTACACGTACAGTGCGCGTGATGCAACTTTCGTCACCAGTATAGTTTAGTATTTTGTAACAAACTTATGTCGTCCGCCTGCAGTCGTGCACGGTATCAAATGGAGTTTACTTTGAAAGGCTACGCGTTCAACTGTAAAAAACAAAACAAAGCTTTACTTGACATAGTAACTCAAACACCCTTGAATTGTGGATTCAAATGTTGCTTGAAGCACCACTTGCGTGTTGTTCATTTCATCAGCTGGTTTTTAGTTTTTATCATATCTAGTCAACCATGTTCTGTTTTTGTTTAGTCAAGTTTTAGTCTACTAAACATTCAGGCATTTTAGTCTAGATTTAGTCAATGAAAATGGTTATGCTGCATAATGGTTAAAACGATAATCATCATGATTTTGCTGAAATTAATAATGGCTATGATTGTTGTCATTTGAGAAAATATTTTTTCCATTTCATCAGAATGTTTGCACTTTCACCTATAAGCACAAATCGAGAGAATGCCGACTCATGTGCATGGTTTATTTGACCTCATCTAGTTTCCTGATTTGAATTTAAAACAAGAAACTTTTCTCAAAATCTAAAACAGTGAAATTCTTAATAGTAATTAATAATTCCAAATTACACTCTTTTTCTAATAAAACAGCAGCAAAATAAAAAAATAAATAAAAAAGACTTTGCTGAGTGAATGTACATACGCAACCTCTGTGTGATGATACAATCACAATATAGTTGAGATTCATGTTTGGATTTATTACAGTTCATCGATGAGAAGGTTTGATGGCAGATTCAGTCGCAGCAAACGGCTCAAGCGGCTCGTGACGGAACACAGACTTTACACTTTCATTTCAGCAGAATATCTCAATGGAGATCACTAAACTCCAGCTTACTTGTTTGTCTGTTTTCAGTTCATTGGCACCACTTCCGCACAGTGTAGAGAGTGTGTGCGCATGGTTGGGAAGATTAAGTAAACACTGGACAAAAAAAAAAAGCATTTAAAGGAGTCATGAACAGCATTGTTTTATAATGTTTCCTGGGGTGCACTTATAATGTTAGTATGCATTTCACATAAAAATGGTCATAATTTAGAAATAAAAAATATTTTTATTACCCTGATTTTAGCCTCTGATTTAAACACTCTGTTTTAAGGGGCGTGTCTCTGTGAGACTTCAGTGTAAACGCCCACTGCTGTGATTGGCTGACATCTTTGTCTGTGAAACAGCTCTCAGGGTTAACTAATCATGAAAAGTGTTGATTATTTAGATCTATAGCATTATATTTAGATCTATAGCATTATATTTAGATCGTGGCATGAAAGGTTGCAGTGATGAACATTGTAGTCGATCACAGACATGTTGTTGAGCTCATGAAAGCAGTGAAATCGTCATTGAAACTCAGTTTCTGCACACTAACGAATGCTTTCATCATAACTAACAGTGCAAACACCATATAAATAAGAGATTTGTTGAATAAAACGGGAGTTTTGGCTCGAGTCCAGAACTCAGTCACTGATAAACTCACTCTGTTTGATTGACAGCTCCAGTGATTGTAAAGGGAGCGTTCTTTGATCTCTTTCTATATATAATTTAATCACACTTTAAATAGATTATTTTCATCCTACTAAGAGAAACAAGGTGAAGTTGAGCGTTTAGTCGCTGGTTTGATTTACTGACACACACACAAAGATAATGTGACTGTACATGAATCATTAATATCAGATCAGGCATTAGAATGAACACAGTTACTGACATGTTGTTGCATTACTGTCGAGTTCATATCGTAAAAGTCTGTTTGTGCCGAAATGAGATTGATTTACCAAAGAATCCACAGTGAAATGAACCAAACACAAATAAATAAAGCTCAACTGAGACATTCACATTGTTGAACATAAATAACCATATTCCTGCATTAGGATCCTTTGAAAGGTAATGTTATTTTAGTCCTGTATCGCTCTTCTCTCCTCCTCATCTCACTCACACACCAGTGGGCGGGGCTAACGCTGCAACGAAGAAGTAGGCGGAGTTTCAACATCTATAGACACATTCCAGGATCAGTCGTTCGCTGGATCTGGTGTCAGTAAAAGCTTTTAAAAGAAAAGTTTATTGGTTTAGTTTAATTTAGTTTTATTTTATTTATTTATTTTTTGATTACATTTTGATTTAAACAGCTCGTAAACATCAAAAGTTGATCAAATGATTGCATAAGACACGTTTAACTGGTTAAAATGGAGTCAAGAACCCGAGTGCAGCTTCAAGGTAGTGATGCTCTCTTCAATAGCTTGGTGGTCCATTAACTCCAGTCGCGTAAACGGATTACATTTTGATGACCAAAAGAATAGATCAGTCTCAGTTTTCATCGGGTGCAGGTAAAATAATAACAGTGCAGGTTATAAGGTGGGATAAATTTCATCAAATAACACCCGACCGCAGCAGCTGTTCATCTGCACACATGCTCTTCTCTGATCTCTGAGACTGTATCGGACGATTAAATCTCTGGGGGAAATAATGAAACATCCAACAAAACGAAAAGGCAGGGAATGTAATTAATTCTAAATTAATCCTTTATATGTTATAATGATAAACACCCCTAATATGAATTAATACATTATATAAGTATGACAATGAATAATATTAAAGTAATAAATACACAACACACAAAATTGTAGGAGTGTAATGATTTTATATAAATGCATTTGTGTGTTATGTGTGTGTGTATATATGTATATAATTAGTTTTTTAGAATCACAATGGACCAGGTTCAGTCTCTTCATCTCCTGCTTGTTTTGCAATTTTGATTTCCATCAAAAATTTAATCACAAGTGTTTAAGGGCTCAGCACTGGCCTGTGTGCTGCCCTGAATTTCTAATTTTAGTCTATTCTTTCAGGATTTATTTTTTGTATAATTCAAGTACGCTTTTCAATATCTCCCAGTTATTAAATTTTAATTCGGAGATCATTAGCATATAAATTGAAAAGGCTTTTTTTTTTTTTTTTTTTTTTTTTGTTGCCCACTCTTTCAGATGAAATTTAAGAGGCGATATTTCTTCTTTTTCACCAATTCCATTTAAATGCAAAATAGTAAAAAGAAAAAAAAAAACAAACAAACAAAAAAGGAAATTATTCTTTTTTTCACATTACTCATTTTTGAAAGTGGTACAGGCACGCCAGCGTTTTTCATGATGGGAATGTGTCAGTGTATTCTGGTTCAAGGAAACTAGGGCTGTCAGCCTAATCTCTTCCAGTCATCTCCTGAAATAGCCTGAGAGTAATAAATTCTCATTAGGTGACAGTGTTGAAATTCTGCTCATAGTTACCACGGTTTGGAGTTGGTTTTCAAAATGAATCGGCGTACCTGTGCGCAATAATAATGCCTCCGGGCTCCTTTTGTGAAGAGCTGCTGTCCACACTGTACCATATCTCACTTGTGATGCAAGTATATATTGGCTTTTTTATTTATGAAGAAATGTAAAATTACAAATGACTGCTTTATGTTTTGTATTTTGTTTAAATTTTAGTCATGACTGTAGTGTTTCAGTCAAGGCAAGTCAATTTGTTTTTTTTAAACTTGTTGTATATTTTTAGATTTGTCTTTCTTTTAATAAAAGGTCTGTAGCACAAGCCACCTTCCCCCGGGCTGGCGGAACGGGTTGGGTAGCATGGAGGATCACCCAAACCTTGCCAACTTTTTCTAGGAAATTCCTCCAGGGTGTCTTTCGCTCCTAGGATGCCTCTTTCCAGCTTAGGCTGGAACCATGTTCCAAAAACCAGTGAGACCAGATAGTGGCTGGTTTGTTTTTAGAAAGCAACTAATATGAGTCAAAGTTGCAAACATCTGCTGCATCCCAAATCACATAATGTCTGAATAGACACTGCATGTGAATTTGAATTTACTTCTCGACCGTTGTATAGTATGTTGTTACTGTCACATGACCTACCAGCATCAGCTGCGTCGCTTCACTGTCATTCATAAATCCTGTCCTGTGGCCTCATGGGATAGTAAAGTGTACATCGAATGCACACTTCAGAATCTCGGAGGAAGTAGTGGGTCATCCAGGGTGTTTTTGCCTACTTTCGAATACTATGTATTCAGACATGCTACTATTTTGGTGTTCTGTTTTTTGCATAATATGTTGTAGGGAAGTATTCGATTTTGGACGCAGCTGAACATCAAGCTGTTGATTGGTTGTAGACCTGAAAACAAAAGCTGGTTGTGTAAGACTTATTCTAATATCCATTATATGAACCTGCATTGTGTTATGAATTGCTTAAGTTTGTTTAACTCATGCAAATTTAAAACAAAATACAGAAAACTTTATGCATTTTGGCCATTCATTTACATGACTGCGGTGTTTTGGCCTGAAAACACGAACATTTGAAAATGGGTTTCAAAGTGCAAGTTTTTGAAAACACTACTGTTATTGTCTCTGTGTAAACTACAAAAACACAACGGTGATGTCATGCGCATGTGTATTACGCGTTCAGTCTATAGGCGTGTAGTGTTTCTTTACAAAGTGACATCGCCATCTACTGGCCTGACATGAATAATACAGCGTTTTTAGTCTCTTTCGTGGATCCGTGTAAATGGGGATCATTTTGACAATTACATTTGTAGACGAAAATCAGTTTTTAGTATATTGTTGTCATGATATGTACATTACTCATTTTCATGTTTTGTGATATTTCTCATTTTACTCTTGAGGAGGAGGAACTGCCTCTCTTTCCCCCTCAATGCACACACCTCAGGTAGATCTAGACGAGCTTCCGCACATATACTGTAGATTGCAGTTACATGTATCAAGTTGATTTTATTTCTCTGAACAGAGTTCTGGGCAATACATATATAGTTGTAGTTCTTCTCCCAAACATAAATCTCTGCTATTCTGAACTGTTATGAATGTCTCCCACACAGAAGGGAAATATTGTATGCTTCTTCTGCATTACTGAATTCAACGTTAAATTAGATTATGCTGCTGTATAGAGTTTCGTAATTTGTTTTGATTGCTTCTCTAACGTTCTTATTGTTCTTTAATAGTTTACAAGGCATTAATTGCCCCACATTTTCCTTTAAAATGCCACCTCCTGTTTTTGTGTTTTATAGTTTCCTGTGCTCTTGCTGAGCAGTCCTGGAGTCATGAGTTGTCAGGAGGTTCCTAACCCCAGCCAGGAGCCGAAGGACACAGCTGTGGTCCCCACAGAAACAGGAGCCACACAAGCGGTACCGACCACTTCCCCGAAGCTTCCCCCAGTCACAGTAAAGACAGAGGTGGCTTCCACCGCCGAGTCTGTGGCCAGTAATGGCAAAGCGAGTGACGGCAACATACCTGCTGAGATCTGTGTGGTTTTGGGGAGCTCTCGCAACTCACAAACACAAGGTATGAAATGGTTTTTGGTTCTGAAACAATCTACAAATGGGTGGTATGTGTATCCCTCATACACTACTGGTCAAAAGTTTGGAATTAAAGTGGACCTATTTTGCTCTTTTCACAAGATGTAATATCAGTCTCTGGTGTCTCCAGAATGTGTCTGTGAATTTTCAGCTCAAAATCCCCACAGATCATTTATTATAGCTTGTCAAATTTGCCCCTATTTGGGTGTGAGCAAAAACACGCCGTTTTTGTGTGTCCCTTTAAATGCAAATGAGCTCCCCTTTCCAGAAGAGGGCGGAGCTTTAACAGCTCCACAACAACAAAGCTGGAGAGTCTCACGCAGCCAAAATGAGGAAAGTGTTCAGCCTTACATTGTTCAAACCGGAGTCGACACTGATGGAGAGACTCAGGAAGAAGTTACAACTTTTAGACATTTCTGAATGGTTAGTGGATAAATTGATGTAGTTGCTGTGGAGTTGATTCAACTCATCCACTAGCATGTGCCGTCATGTTCATCTTTTGTGTTGAATTGATCCTCGTTTGTGAAGCAGTCCGGCGTAAAATGACGGCATGACAACAACACTCGACTACAACAACTCTTCCTCTTCTCTAAAGCAGCCCAACATGGCCCCGCCCCCTTTGCTGTGTGTTCTCGGGGGCGGGGTTTATGTAAATGTTATGGTTTGTGATGTCACTAACCTGGGAAGAAGTTCGTTGTAGTCTCTACCAGCCGTTTGTTGTAGTCCTTAAACATCAAAAATGACTGCCTTTGCATTGAACTTTGATTGTCGTAACTTTGCAGATGTTGTTTATGATCAAACATCAACATTACACACTAGCTAAAGTTAAAAAAGTGAAATCATAATCAAGGACCCCTTTAAATTGTAATAATATTTCACAATAATATTGTTTTTACTGTATTTTTTTAGTTTTCTGGTGAGCAGAAGAGACTTCTTTCAAAAACCTTTAAAATGTTAATTATCCCAAACTCTTGACCAGTAGTGTAGGTGTAAAACATGACTTCAGCTTGAAGTTTTATGTCGGTTAGGAACTGACAATCTTAAAATCTCGCCCCTTTCCATTGATGATTGACAGATTTGTTTTATTAAAGAAGCACTACATTTTCTGAGATATTAATTAATTAATGTTCAGTATGATCAAAATAAGGCACTGAGGAAACTTGTCAGGTCAAAACAGGAAAATATATATTGCAATATATATTGGTTACCGTGACTTTATATAACAAGCAGTTTTTCTTTTGAGAAGTGGATATTTGCAGAAATATCTGAATGAATGCATATTTGCTTTTTCATTTCTCTTTCCAAAGAACACCTTGTAGTTTCTCAACTTTGAGCACAAAGCTTCTGTTAAAGTGTTAAACTGTCAGCCGTGTGACCTGCCTGAAGGTGTAATTACACAACACACCTTACTAACACTAGAAACACATTTGTCTGATATTCCCATTCTCTGTTCTCTCTTTTACAGGCTCTTACGTCTGTGGAGTATGTGGCAAAAAGTACAAATACTACAACTGCTTTCAGACGCATGTCCGAGCTCACACAGGTGCCGTCCTATTCCTGACCTACTGAATTTGAATAGGATAGTTGGAAGTTTGAATCCTGACGTTGATTTAGTTGAGTTTTGACAGGGCACTTGGGAATAATACGAAGATGATAAAAAGATGTCTTTCTATCGCATGGTCTTGACTGGTTGCATATTACTTTTTTGAGGTGGTTAATGAATATGTATATTTATTTTTAGTATTTCTCTTCCACAAACCTATCTTTTCTGCAATGAGATGTTTTATAACCAATTAATTATCAGTATTTTGTGTGGTTTCTTGCTCTTTATTCAGAGGCCGAGGGCACTGCTTCAGGAGAAGGAGCATCTCTGGGAATCAATAGTGAGTTGCACATTTTCTTATTTGTGGGACATATTTTTGGGTAATTGTCCTGGAATTTTCTAAATAAAGTTGATAAAACTCTGTGAAAGAGAGAGTTCTTCCGAGCATCTCATCACATAATGATATCTAAAGTTTCATGGAAGTCTTTGTTTTCTAATCCAGGTTCTTTCCGCTATACTTGTGACGTATGTGGGAAGAAATACAAGTACTACAGCTGTTTTCAGGAGCACCGAGACCTCCACGCAGTTGATGGTGAGCTGTGATTTCCCTCCTTTCATTTGTAATAGATCCAAACTATGTTTGATTGACTGCATGTCAGTAAGCACATGGTTAATGTCACGTCTCATTATGCAGTTGATTCATGTACGGGCAAGTCAGGTACTGTAATACACTGTAAAACTTATTGAGAAGTGCCTGTTAAAAACAGTCAAGGGTAGAGTTGTAGTCAAGACCTAGAACAAGACTAGACACTTTGGGCCTCGTTTATAAGATGTTGCACAGAAACCGTCTTAAATTTGATCGTACGATCATTTCTCAGATGTGCGTACGTGTGATTCATAGAATGAACGTACACACAGAAAGCGTGTACGCATCTCTTTCAGATGTGAAATCTATAAATCGCAAATGATCTTGAACTTGCGCTCAGCTGAATGGTTTCAGTTCTCCGTGTTGTAAACGACACCTAATTAATGTCATTTACATATAAACGATCAAAAGTCATCATCTAAATCCTTTCATTTAGAATGGCGAGCTGCAAGAATAGCTTAGATTTACAAAAACCTGCAGTAATCTGACAAGGAAATGTGTGTGCGTCTGCTCAGACCCTGACGTGTTGGTAAGCACTTTTCCACGTCAAAGGCGTTTTTTATAAATATGAGTGTTGCCGTGGATTTAAGCGTACGCACACTCTAAGATCAAATCACGCTTTATAAATGAGGCCCTTTGACATCCATATCCAGACTAAGACCTCACCCCAAACCTGTCGGTTCAGGCGCTTTAATGATCTGAAATCGAGATAATCAGTCAGAAGTCTTCATTTAAACCACTCAGTAATGCACTTTCTAAAACATTTATTCAGTTATTACCAGGATCAATCCAATGTTTTTCTTTTTATTTATGTGCAATATATTTAGAACCAATATTTGGTTAGTTGAGTGCTACTGTATTCATACACGTCCCAACATTTTTGACATTGACACAATTTAAGGTTTGCAAAACTAATTTGAGCTAGAAGTATGCAGTAAAGCAGAAAATAGGTTGTGTGCACATGACGTCACAGCAGCAGCGCGAATGAGTCTGGAGGGCAGGGAGTGATGTTTCTATATAGGAATCCTATCAAAAACTCAAAATTCGCATGTTTTGCGTTGTTTATGGTTGCTCAAATTGATAAAATCGAGAACCCAGAAGGTGTTTATATCGTTTACATAACTTATACAGTTTTTTAACTTTAAAAGTTGTCGCCTTTTATAGCGTTTTGCGGATACTTAAATGAATATGTATACCTGCTTACCTTTTTGACTTGGTTAAATATTCACATTTTTTTTAAACGATATCGTGAGTTCCTATTACAAATCTCAATTCAGCATAAATGACCTACAATGGCGACATTTTTCACAATCATGACAGAAAATCAAAATACTGCTCTAACTTCACTAGTAGAAAGGCAGCGCGATATAAACAAACCCAGACTACAACTGAACGCGGCGTGACGGCAGCTTCACATCCTCTGCATCTGTCTCCTCGATGGCAGGAAAGTCTTTTAATTCAGCGGAAAAGTCGCTCCTCTTCATAACATAAGGATCGCGTCCAACATATGTTGTGATTTTCTGTTTATACCTTTCTAAACCAGCAAATAAAGGACTTTTCCCATCTCTTCCATTCTAATTTTCACTGCTTGCCCTCCACCAGAATTTCGTGCGTCACCAGAACCACGTGATTGCAAACAACCTATAAAACAGCCCAAAATATATTTGGTTCCATCATACTACATTTTGGTTGAGTCAACATTTTCTGAAGGTTGAATACTGACCATTGACCAAGTTTATCTCTATTTTGGACAATATTTGTGGGAATGTCTCAATTTAAAGGGGAAAATATGAAGTAAGCTGTCTTTATTTTTATTTTTGAATTGTCAATAGAATTTTGACCAGAAACAATTCTAATGTTCTAATGTCAATTCTACTGTTCTAATAAATGGTAACAGCTTATTTTTTTCCCCATAAAAGCTGAAGATAACTATGTATGAAAATATTGATATCAATTACTTATCATGAATGTTGATTTTCTTTTCTTATTTTCTTTCACTTACGGAGCAAAGCTTGTAACTCCAGTTGCAATAAAACTGGTGACATTTTCACAAAAGATGAATTTTCTAAGATGGTGTTTGAGACGCTATTGATGCATTATCCTCTGTATAAAAGTCTCCTCTTCCCCTGCACTTGTTCTCTGTAAACACTCTTCCACTATTTGTGATGTCAAAATACTAGTTTTTAACATTGGTAATTACTATTAAGACCATCACTGGGAGAAGCAGTACTTTTATGTCATCTTTAGAGACACGTCCAAGTCTGCTATCAGGTGAAAAGGCTTACCTAATTTTGCGTCCTCTTTTTGTTGTTTCGTCCAGATCCATATGACCATGTGATACCTGTAGAAGACCTAAAGGAGGAGACCGAATCCTACCAGAAAATGGGACCAAGTAAGAGTGCTAAAAATCTCTGTTCCCTTTCATGACGATCATTTTGATGCCGATGACCCTTTGGGAACTCAACCCAGGAGTGACGACTCCTGATTTTTTTTCACAGTGTATTTGATCATCACAAGTTGAGAAAATTCAAAAGCCTGAGACAGCCAGCTTCAGAGTTTACATTACTTATGGAAAAATGCTTGTTTAGTTCAAAATTATGAGGCACATGAATTAAAAAAAAAAATTAAATAAATAATGATGTGCATGGATAAATCATTTATTATAAATACTGCAAAATTCAAAAAAAATGGTCAATTTTGATTTCATGGTGACTTTAATGGACAAGCTGCTGATGCTGCGTTGAAGTGACTGCTTGGAAAGCAACGTTTGGTTTCTGAATTTAACCCTGATAGAAGTAATGAGATGCTACAGAATTTTGCAGTATTAATCACTGCAGAATGATTCGAGTAGCTGAAAATCTGATGAACGTGACACTGATCTCTCGCTAAGGGCGGAGCTTAAGCACAGTCAGCCAATCAATCGCTGTGGTTCTGTTCAGGTTGATAGAAGTCATCACTCCTGGGTGGAGTTCCTACATTCAGGATTATTTCATAATCCAGACGTTCTGCTTGTGATTTATATGATTGATTTGCTTCTGAAGTGAATAATATGCTGCAATCAATACATTGAATGAAGGATCATGGTTGTGAATTTGCAGTTCAAACTCTTTTTGACTCCAAGGCCCCACATCATTCACATTCCCATTTGAAGGCCGACACGACTATTGTCTGTAAATTATATTCCAGGTTTTAAGAGCTGAATGATTTTCAAGGTTCCTCCTGTTTTTAACCAATGAATTCACATGACTTTTCTAGTCAAATATGATTATAGATAAGGATTTTCAAAATCCTGAATTTCTACCCGATAACATATTTTAGAGCTTGGCATTACTACAAAACTGCATATTCAATATAAATATGCTTTAAGATTTTATTAATTACATGTCTTTTCCAGGTCTACTAGAAATCACACACGTAAAATTAGGCTCACATATCCAACCCTGGTTCTTTAAATACATTTTTTTTTGCTTGCTTATTTTAATGATTGTTTTGAAGCTTTGTTTTTAATACTTTGCTTTAAATCGTTAAGTTATCTCCAGTTCCTCTTGGTTGAGAACCACAGGCTTAAACCAAACAAATAATATCCCTGTCATTATATTCTCACCCTCATGCCACTGCAGATCTGAACACGTTCCTATCTGTTATCTGAATAAGATTTTGTTTTTTCTCCAATGGGTTCCAATGTAGATTTGGACCCTATTGACAAACACAGTTGAAACATTCTTCTTCAGAAAGTAAGTCATACATGTTTGGATTGACATGAGGGTGAGTAAATGATGACAGATTTTTAATTTTCATGTGAATTATCCCTTTTAACAAATCAGATGTGATGCTAATAATTTATGGTTTGAGTGGAAAAATGAACCCCAAAGCATTACATTTGTGGTAATGCGTCTTCGGCTAATTACTGCGTGTCGACTAATTACTGTGTTTTGTGTTCTGAAGAAACGGGAAGTTACACGTGTGAGTATTGTGGAAAACAGTACAAATACTTCAACCCCTATCAGGAGCACGTGGCTCTTCACGCTCCCATGAGTAAGTCCTCACTTCATTGCCAGTGTTTTGTGTTTATGGCAGTTCTCTGTGAATGGATGAATAGAGCTGTGTAGACATTATCACTGTACATTCTCTATAGTATTCAGGAAGCTCTAATCATTAAATATGGAGATTGTGGGAGCTTAATATACCAAGATCATAATTTTTTGTTGTAAAACGACCCGATCTGTCTGCAATAAACCTTACAGGATCTCAAATTGTTATTGCTCTCTTCTGAGGTGTTCACAGCGATGTCTTTCTTATTATCTTCGTCCTTCGTCTCTCCTCTCATTTATCTCTTAGTCCTGCATTGAGGATATGCAGAGGAGTTTGACATTGAAAAGCTATTTAAAGTATGGTGAAAATATAGAAATGGGTCAGAGAGGCTGTAGCGTCGCTACAAGAATTAAATTTCAATTTGTTTCAAAATGACTGTTTATTCTAAATGAGCTTTAGAAATTTGAAACAGTCATGGATTTGCAGGAGATGTGAATTGTTGATTGATTAAAGCATGTTTTTTATTGATAAGTTGTAGATGAGGGATGCTTGTGACTGTCAATGAAACATGTTGGGTGATTGATCTTATACATAGGAAACATTTCAGACACTCTATTATTGGTTTAGCCATTGCCAGGAATTTATTGAAATGGGAATTTATCACTTTTTTTTGTGATTCTTTTAAACTGCCCTTGAGCAATTTATCAAATAAATGACCACTTTCCATGAATGAGGCGCCATTTTGGGGCGTGAAACCAAGAGGTCTAAAATAACTGCATGCTTGTTTATACATTTTATATATATAAAGAATTTATAAACGACAAACTTCAAAGCGTGTGTACACGGCATTTTACTGGTGCGAGTGAACTGATGACTGGCCTGGAATTTTGGCAGCATTTTGGTTTTAATCCAAGTTCCTCCTTAGCAGGTTTTAAGATGAACAACAACACATGACGTATACCACTTGTGTCATTATTTATTTAACAGAAAACTAAGCCAAAATGGAGAAGTCGTGTGAAAAACTAAGTGCACCCTTACTGCTTCCATAGGAATTAAGAGGGTCAGTAATGGTCAGGTCCTGATAATCAAATGCCTTTTGATTAATCAATCATCAGCAAGTGTGATCAACTCTATAAAAGCAGAAGTTTTGTCAGTTTGCTGGTCTGGAGCCTTCAGGTGTGTGTTAACACAATGCCAAGGAGGAAAGGCATCAGCAACGATCTTAGAGAAGCAATTTTTTCTGCCATCAATCTGGGAAGGGTTATACTGCCATTTCCAAACATCATTCTACAGTGAGGAAGATTATGAATAACATTTAAGACAGTTGCCAGTCTTCCCAGGAGTGGACGTCCCAGCAAATTCACCCCAAGATCAGACCATGCAATCCTCAGAGAAATCGCGAAACACCCAAGAGCGACACCTCAGACTCTACAGGCCTCAGTTAACATGTTAAATGATAAAGTTCATGACCGTACAATTAAAAAGACAGGACAAGTATGGCATGTTTGGAAGGGTTACCAGAAGGAAGCTGCTTCTCTCTAAAAAGAAAATTGGCTGGACCTAAAGAGAGCTGCGCTTGAACAGATGCCCACAAACCTCAATGATATGAAGCAACGTTGTAAAGGAGAGTGGGTCGAAATTCCTCCAAAACGATCTTTATAGACTGATAAAGTCAAATGATTACGTCAAATTATTGCAGCTAAAGTTGGTTCTACAAGCTATTGAATCATAGGATGTACTTAGTTTTTCACACATGACTTCTCCATTTTGGCCTAGTTTTTGTTAATAATAATGATGTGGTGTAATATTTCATGTGTTGCTGTTCATGAGGTTGTATTTACCTAGTTTTAAGACCAGATGACTTTTATTATGTCCAAATTTAAAACCATAGAATTCAAAGATGGTGTGCTTTCTTTTTCACACACATTTAAATCCTAAAGTTTACTTCAGAAACAAAATTACATGAATTTGATTTCTGACACTTTTCTTTTTTCCCCCCACCATTTTTGAAACCAAAATATATAATTTATGGTCAGGTTTTCCTCATTTTTTGTCTTTTAGCTGATCAGTCTCAAAATGTGTTATCCGAAAAATGCCAATTAAACATCACTGTTTTGGGCAATGATTTTGGCCCTCCAAATCCATTTCTGCAGAAACCAAAAATATGTTTTATACCTCTTGCCCCTGAAGAGAGAGATAGATCTCCGTTAGCATTCCTGTTCATCTCAATGACATTTGACATCTTTGTTTCTGGACATCGAACATTATTTATAGTTATATTTAACGTTATATTAGCCAGTCATCTGAGGAGTAAACATCATGTGACTTAATTGCTCTAGAGCTGTAGGGAAATGACAACCTGACAGCTCTTTGTAGCCGATGGCACCACAAGAACACAGAAACCTTCAACTATTCTGAAATGTGAAAGGCAGCAGACAGGAGGGGAAAAAATCAATTTCACATTTGTAGGAGACCTTCATAAATCAAGCACTGGTAAAACATCTAATATATTATAATGAAATCTTTTGAGATTTACATTTTGCTTGCCAAAAAAAAAAAAATGTTATTGATCAACTTACAATTCCCATAAATCAAAGAGAAATAGCTTTAAAGTTCCCTATTCATGGAAAGTGGCTGTTTTATTTTGAGTGATGCACTAAGGACGACTAGCTGAGCGTTTAGTTATTCTCAACTTTGACTGATATGTATTACTTAAGCTGCTTTGGTTTTTGCATTGCAGAAGGAACTTATGGCCTTAAAATGGAAGGGAAAATGTCTAGCCAGTCAGGCCAGTCCAGTCGTGCAGACATCAACAATTCCCAGAACTCTAGTGGTAAGTGACATTGAAATCTTTCACACTTCATATTCGAATCTCGTAAAGTGTTTGCACTTTGCTCGGAGGGATATTTTTACTGTCATAATCAAAGGTCTGCAGTATCTGCCCTCCAAAATGACATTGTTTTCACCTTTAAATTAAGCATATCTTTTGCTGCTTCAAATAATTTTAAGTATGTATAGATGCTTTAGGAGGTGTATATATATATATATATACCTCCTAATGGTAATGTGATCTGCAAGGACTGGTCTGTGTCTTCACTACAATGGACACATACTATTCAACACTTTCTTTTCTTTTTCTCATGTTAATCAAGGTTGATTGCTTCAGAACAGTCAAACATACATTTTCCAACCATTTTCTGACTCTTAAAATATAACAGGCTGATTTCTACCTTACATTTCAATACTTTCTATATCTATAGTATATGAGCCCTGTTATGACTGGATAACCTTTTCACTTGTGAATTGTGTAACATTATTTGCTGGGTTTGGTGTGCTGTCCAATATAATTCGTGCTCCTCCACTATTCATGTTTCAGAACTGTATTAAATTGTAGCAGATTCATAAAACAAACTGCACAGAAATGTGCCATTAAAATCAAACTAAAAGATCAGAAGACCACAGCATTTGGCAGACTTTTCTAATATTTTCAACTGGAACTACATCTCTACAAATATAAACATGAGCTTCAACTGTTCAAATATGAGTGTCAAAGAAAATGGGTTTGATCAAAGCTGGAAAGGCCTCCAGTACATTGCATTGTTATTTTTAAGTTTGTTTTATAAAAATCAGTAAAGATTTCACAGCAAAAAGACATGTGAAGCATGAGCTGAAGGTGGAGTTTTACTTGCCAAAAAGGTATGAACTACATTATACTGCCAAAAGTATTGGGACACTCCTCCAAATCATTGAATTCAGGTGTTCCAATCACTTCCATGGCCACAGGTGTATAAATCAAGCACTTGGACATGCAGACTGCTTCTACAAACATTTGTGAAAGAGTGGGTCGCTCTCAGGAGCTCAGTGAATTCAAGCGTGGTACCGGGATAGGTTGCCACCTGTGCAATATGTCCATTTGTGAAATTTCCTCACTACTAAATATTCCACAGTCAACCATTAGTGGAATCATAACAAAGTGGAAGCAATTGGGAACAACAGCAGCTCAGGCATGAAGTGGTCGGCCATGTAAAATCACAGAGCGGGGTCAGCGCATGCTGAGGCTCACAGTGCGCAGAAGTCGCCAGAGTCAAGAGCTACAGACCTCCAAACTTCATGTGTCCTTCAGATTAGCTCAAGAACAGTGCGTAGAGAGCTTCATGGAATGGGTTTCCATGGCGAGCAGCTGCATCCAAGCCTTACATCACCAAGTGCAATGCAAAGCGTGGGATGCAGTGGTGTAAAGCACTGGACTCTAGAGCAGTGGAGACGTGTCCTCTGGAGTGACCAATCACACTTCTCTGTCTGGCAATCCGATGGACGAGTCTGGGTTTGGCAGTTGTCAGGAGAACGGTACTTGCCTGACTGCATTGTGCCGAGTGTAAAGTTTGGTGGAGGGGGATTATGGGGTAGGGTTGTTTTTCAGGGGTTTCAGGGGTCATATTTCATCCCTTGAACCCTTAGTTCCAGTGAAAGGAACTCTTAATGCTTCAGCATACCAAGATATTTTGGACAATTTCATGCTTCCAACTTTGTGGGAACAGTTTGGGGATGTTCCTGTTCCAACATGACTGCGCTCCAGTGCACAAAGCAAGGTCCATAAAGACATGGATGAGTGAGTTTGGTGTGGAGGAACTTGACTGGCCTGCACAGAGTCCTGACCTCAACCCGACAGACCACCTTTAGGATGAATTAGAGCGGAGACTGTGAGCCAGGCCTTCTCGCCAACATCACTGCCTGACCTCACAAATGTGCTTCTAGAAGAATGGTTAAAAATTACCATAAACACACTCCTAAACCTTGTGGAAAGCCTTCCCAGAAGAGTTGAAGCTGTTATAGATGCAAAGGGTGGGCCAACTCCATATTAAACCCTACGGATTAAGAATGGGATGTCATTAAAGCTCATGTGCGCGTAAAGGCAGGCGTCCCAAAACTTTTGGCAATATAGTGTATCAATCAGACGACACAAGGCATGTAGTCAATTGTGTGCAACAGGTTTTTCAGTGATCATGTTGATAATTTAGAGGCCTTAGAAATTTGTCTATCAAATGGTACAGTAGACTCTATAGGGTTAAATCTGACATAAGTGTCCTAATACTTTTTGAGGCCATGGTATTAATATTGAAACCTTTTCCTATAAAGTGTTGCACTTTGCATGGAAGTGTACTCATCATAAAAATGACATGAATTATTTGTCTTCTAGATACTCCAAACAGCCGGAACTATACTTCCCTCCCCAGCCCTCAGAGTATGTATTGTGGAAATCAGTTTTACCTTTTCATTTTCACTTAATATCACTCTTCTCTTGCTCCATATAGTCCATATTTTTATTTATTTTTTTGTAAATCATGACTGACCTCACTCATGCCCATTTTGTGTCATTTGCATGGCTTTCAAACCTTGCAGGTTTCTTAAAGTTGAGTAAAAACCTTTTTCCTGAATGCCTGATGCTGACCTAAATTTGTTAGCTGTATGTAGTGCTCTGATGTGAGGCTAGCCGGTTGTGCTGTTATGAGAACATTGCTGTGTTCTGAGAGAAACTGGACGTTGTGTTCCAGAAACCTACACGTGTGGAGCCTGTGGAATTCAGTTCCAGTTCTACAACAACCTAATGGAGCACATGCAGTCCCATGCTGGTGAGTGAGCCCAGAAAATGAAAACATTTTCAGCTGTGAGCTCATCCAAGTTTGGACTCGCTCTGTTTTGTTCACATTTTTTCTTTGCATCACCACTTGGGTAACCGTTTAATGCAAAGGGCACATTTTTACATACTGCATATTGAGTTTGTTTCCATCATGTGCTTTTTACATCTGTAAACTATCTTAACATCTTTACTTATCACTTATTCATAGGCGTGCATGAAATCTGTGCCTGAGCAATTCCATAAAAATTGTTGAATTGCTCGTCATTCATTTGTTCAAGCTCACACTCCCGACATACCCATTTTTGTTTAACAGGGTACTCACTGTCATCAAAAACATTGAGTAATATTTCATCCCAAAAAATTTATATTTGGTCGCTCCAAACTTCTATGACGTTTTCTTCAGTGGAACACAGAAGATATATTGTCATATATTAAAGAATTTTTCGGCTGTTTATGTCCAATATTATGAAAGTCAATGGGCCCCGAAATGTTCAAGCCAAACACCTTTTGAAATGTATGCCTTTATTTACTCTCAAATCAAAACATTGATCAGCTAGCGTCAAACCTGTTTCTCACACATCACATGGCACACGAGATCTGTTGTCGCCATATTTGATGTAGTTTTTGTATTCATGCATTGATCAGGAGTGCATAAAGGCTTACATTTTTGTTTAAAAATCTGTTCATCATACAAATGTCCCTTTAAAAGACTTAAATAGAACTTAAGTTATGTGGATCAATTTCGCACTACCTTTATTTTGATTTCGGAGATGAAAGTTCAGTCAAATTGACTTCTATAATATGGACAAAAACAAAATATCTTCTTTTGTGTTCAACAGAAGAAAGAATACGTTTGGAACGACGTGATGGTGAGTAAATGAAAATTGTGTTTCCATGCCAGGAAGAGTCATGGAAAAAAAACAACAAAAATATTTAGCTGTCTTGAGATGGTTATTTGCACATTCATTTTCCTTAAAATGAATTTAAAATCAAGCAAAAATCTATGGAAAAGTCACGGAAGTTCATTGGTCAAAATGTGGGGGAACCCTATATTAAATATCTTGGTAAATATTATAATACTCAGATCAATTCCACAGATTTTCAGTCAAAATCAACTTAGAAAATATGAAAATTCTTAATTCTGTGTTGATCTTGATCAATAAGTCATTCTCATTTCTCATTTGTAAGTTGTTTTCACCCCAGTGCATTTCTCTTTTCATTGAATACCTCCATTTTTTTCAAAGAATGAGTGCATAATTTGTTTTGTTTATTCCTTTCTGTTTTATTTCCCTTTTAGCTGATAATGAGAACCATGTTAAAGATGAGTCTCCGAAGCCTTCCCAAGCGCCCGTGGCCACACAGGAGCAGATGTGGAAATCTCCTCAGCCGGCACAACAGAGGAACCACATACCACCGTCTTTTCGTGAGTTATTTCTTACCATCACTACCAGAATCCATTCGCAATAATTTCACAACACGCTTGATTAATCATAACGCAGCTTCTTATTTGCTTGAGCCAGTAATATTAAATGTATGTGCAGCCAGTTAAGTAATTAACAACAGTCAATAAACAATTTTCAGGAACATGTTTCAGTAAAAAGTGTTGATGTTAAATTTGTTCCAAAGTAAATTAAAGGTGCAGTGAGCGATTTCTGAGAAATGCTGTGGACAGAGTACCGCAACACACCTGTAGCCAATCAGCAGTAGGGGGCGTGTCCTCTCATGATTGGGGAGGAGAGAGAGCAAGCAGGAGATTTCAAGAAAGACTGTAGAGAGAGAGATGGCTGAGAGATATTACAAAAGAGAAAACGTTAGGGCAATATCACTGGAAAAAGAAGGGTTATGATCAGGCAAGAGCTTTAGGGTCCGCGTTAATATTAGAAAAGCTTTCCAGTGCTTGAGAGACCTGTAAAAAGATGCTGAGGTTGCATTATTTCTGCTCTATATGCGAGTAACATTGGTTAGGCTATGTTTCGCAGAAACAAGATATGCGGTTGTTGAAATGTTTAAAATGAATAAATGTACGATTTTGGAAAAAATAGGTATCTTTTACCACTTGTATGGGGTACACTCAAATGTATGTACCTTTGAGGCCAAATAGCAATGACTCAGGGGCAAAACTTCTTAAATGTCTGGAGGAAGTAAAAACGGGGATGGCCAATAATCTTGTCCAATTAAATTAACAGAAAACAGAAATTATCATCTTTGGTCGTACAGTTTGTAATAATACTGTAAAGGATAACGTTAGGACCTTGGGGTATTTACCTACAGGGTCAAGTTAAAAACTTGGGGAGTCATTTTTGATTCCTCACTGAAGTGTAATAAACAGAGAAACTGCTTTTTTTTTTAAATCTTAGGACAATAGCCAAACTAAAATCGATTCTTACAACAAGTGATTTGGAAAAAGTAATTCATGCTTTTATCTTTTCACAGTTAGATTATTGCAGTGCCATTTACCTTGGGACATCGTCATTCTCATATCGCACATCTCCAGTTAGTTCAAAATGCTGCTGCAGGAATGCTTATGAATGCCAAGAAGACAGAACATATTACTCCTTTGTTATCCTCATGGGACGGGCTACCAGTGCAATATAGGATTCAACACAAGATTTTGATATGTTATTAAAGCAGGTTACGGAACGGCTCCAGTATACTTGGTTAAGCTTATTAAAGGGTTAGTTCACCCAAAAATGAAAATTCTGTCATTAATTACTCACCCTCGTGCCATTTCAGACCCGTAAGACCTTCGTTCATCTTCAGAACACAAATTAAAATATTTTTGATGAAATCCGTTGGCTCCTGCATAGCCAGCAATGACATTTCCTCTCTCAAGATCCATTAATGTACTAAAAACATATTTAAATCAGTTCATGTGAGTACAGCGGTTCAATATTAATATTATAAAGCGATGAGAATATTTTTGGTGCGGCAAAAAAACAAAATAACGACTTATTTATTGATGGCCGATTATTGATGCTCTATATGCGAGTAACATTGGTTAGGCTATGTTTCGCAGAAACAAGATATGCGGTTGTTGAAATGTTTAAAATGAATAAATGTACGATTTTGGAAAAAATAGGTATCTTTTACCACTTGTATGGGGTACACTCAAATGTATGTACCTTTGAGGCCAAATAGCAATGACTCAGGGGCAAAACTTCTTAAATGTCTGGAGGAAGTAAAAACGGGGATGGCCAATAATCTTGTCCAATTAAATTAACAGAAAACAGAAATTATCATCTTTGGTCGTACAGTTTGTAATAATACTGTAAAGGATAACGTTAGGACCTTGGGGTATTTACCTACAGGGTCAAGTTAAAAACTTGGGGAGTCATTTTTGATTCCTCACTGAAGTGTAATAAACAGAGAAACTGCTTTTTTTTTTAAATCTTAGGACAATAGCCAAACTAAAATCGATTCTTACAACAAGTGATTTGGAAAAAGTAATTCATGCTTTTATCTTTTCACAGTTAGATTATTGCAGTGCCATTTACCTTGGGACATCGTCATTCTCATATCGCACATCTCCAGTTAGTTCAAAATGCTGCTGCAGGAATGCTTATGAATGCCAAGAAGACAGAACATATTACTCCTTTGTTATCCTCATGGGACGGGCTACCAGTGCAATATAGGATTCAACACAAGATTTTGATATGTTATTAAAGCAGGTTACGGAACGGCTCCAGTATACTTGGTTAAGCTTATTAAAGGGTTAGTTCACCCAAAAATGAAAATTCTGTCATTAATTACTCACCCTCGTGCCATTTCAGACCCGTAAGACCTTCGTTCATCTTCAGAACACAAATTAAAATATTTTTGATGAAATCCGTTGGCTCCTGCATAGCCAGCAATGACATTTCCTCTCTCAAGATCCATTAATGTACTAAAAACATATTTAAATCAGTTCATGTGAGTACAGCGGTTCAATATTAATATTATAAAGCGATGAGAATATTTTTGGTGCGGCAAAAAAACAAAATAACGACTTATTTATTGATGGCCGATTATTGATGCTTCAGGAAGCATTATGATTCAACGTATTGAATCATGATTCAGATCGCGTGTCAAACTACCAACGGCTGAAATCACGTGACTTTGGTGCTCCAAACCGCAGATTCGACACACTGATTCATTTGTGCTCCGAAGCTTCCTGAAGCAGTGTTTTGAAATCGGCCATCACTAAATAAATCGTTATTTTGTTTTTTTTTGCCGCACCAAAAAAAAACTCGTCGCTTTATAATATTAATATTGAACCACTGTACTCACATGAACTGATTTAAATATGTTTTTAGTACATTAATGGATCTTGAGAGAGGAAATGTCATTGCTGGCTATGCAGGCCTCACTGAGCCATCAGATTTTATCAATAATATCTTAATTTGTGTTCCGAAGATTAACGAAGGTCTTACGGATGTGGAACGGCATGAGGGTGAGTAATAAATGACATTATTTTCATTTTTGGGTGAACTAACCCTTTAAGCCTTATAATTTAACACTAAGATCCTCAAGCTCTTGTTAACTATTCCTTGAGTATGTCTTAAATTGAAGGGTGATTGTGCTTTCGCTGTCGCTGGTCCGAGATTATGGAACAACCTGCCCTTTTTGTTAGATCTCGCCCAATTTTAAAAATCGCTGTGCATCGTCTAAAGTCTCACCTGTGCTGCGTCCCTATTCACCTACTTCTACTACGCCCTAAAAGTATGTACTCTTTCTGTGAACAAAAAGTACTTACTTTTGAGTGTGTAACAAAAGAGTAGACGAGCTTTGGGACATACTCTGTCACATCCTGTCACCGTAAACTGGCCTGTCAATCATCTTACATCCTCCACATTTCATTTAGTTAATTTCCTACCGTGTCGGAGAGAAATGCAGCACGTTGATCTGCAGTCGCGGGTCTTTCATGTGGAGAACTCTCCTCATATTAATGCATAATGATGCATTTGAAAGTTAATGGCCAATCGGATCTTTTTAAAAGTCTACATTGGTATTTGCAGATGAGAAATAACACTGATAACATTAAATAAATATTTTCTATCAGTTTAAACTGATTATTAGTCACTTAAACCTCTCACTGACGGTTGCACATATCCACCATGTTTTGTAGTTTTTTTTTAACACTTTTTACTCGTGTTTGTAGTTCCGAACTGAATCCTCATCCAACGCGCAATGGGTTGTGGCCAATATTAGCCTTTATAGTGTGCACGGATCCACACTTCGAAAATCTACCGGGAATAGTACACCATCCGGGGACTTTTGGCATACTCTTTTTAACATACTACGCTTTGAGACACTCTTATTTTAATCTCACATACTATTTAGGATGGATAGTATGGACATTGGGACGCAGGACAGGTCTCTCTTGTTTGTATCAAATATCAAAAGTGTTTCTCAGAAATCGCTTCTGTATCTTTAATGTACCGTAGGTGTCCTTATTGGTTTTTTACATGTTTATGGGAGAATCTGGGGTGACTCGGATTAATCCACAACACACTTCTCAAAATTCATCTACATTTTATAAAAGGCAAAAATGCCATTCATTAGGGTGACCATATGTGCCATTTTCCCAGGATGCGTCCTGTCCAGGATTTCTAAATTGCCTAAAATGGCTTGAGCCCTTGCCTCTTTGATCGTGAAAGTGGTCATATCGATGTGCCCCCTGAGCGCGATTTCTAAACGGAGGTCTGTGCAAGCTGTTCTTATTGACAGTCTTCATGCAATGCATTAAAATGTTGTCGTATTTGCAATGCTTTGACCATTCCTCTGTAGATCCAGTTCTCGCAAGCCACGATTGGTCGATTATGTATAATGCACGCTATTGGTAAAATAATTTAGTCATTACCTTCCGCAAATATGAAAACAAAACCAAAACTACATTTTATGCAACTTAGAAATCCTGGACAGGACGTGTCCTGGGAAAATGGCACATATGGTCACCCTACCATACATGTCTTTCCTAGGTACCTTGTGTTACGTTTGCATGTGTATTTTTGTTTTCATACAATGGATTGCAATTGTTGCTGTGTTTCTATGCATGCTTTGCAAGGTCAGTTAAGTTGTAAATATAATATAAACTAATTAAACTGTCTTGTTCTGCTTTTGCAGAGAACAGATTACTCCCAGAAAAGGAGAGACAACAAGTGGCTGAACGTTTACTGAGAGTAATGTGTGTAGACCTTGGCCTTCTTGGCGTTCTCAGCAGCAAGGACTTCCTGAAGCTTGCGCAGACCCTGGTGGACACGGGTTCGCGTAACGGAGCCTACTCCATTCGCGAAGCCCTGGGAGATATGAGCTCGCTGGCATTGAAACAGCTCCCCCGTATGTACAACCAGGTCAAAGTGAAAGTCACCTGCGCCCTGGGTTCCAACTCTTCCTTGGGCATTGCTGTGACCTGCCATTCGCAGACCATAGGACCTGACTCCTGCTATTTGCTAACAGCGTATCAAGTGGAGGGCGTGCGACTCCGACGCTATGTGCTGGGACTCAAGGAGGCGTCTTTAAGGGAGAGTCCTGAGCAGATACACCACTGGGTCCAGAATGTTCTGTCGGAGTTTGTCATGTCAGAAATCCGTACGGTCTACGTGACAGAGCCGCGCTTGTCTTCGCTGGCCTTTTGCGGTCGCACCGGAGTTGGCCTTCGTTGCGCAGGTTGCTCTCTAACTGCCACCGTTCAGGCTGTTCTCGGCCGTCGCAGCCTGCAAGCACGAGGACTCCACGAACTCGGCGAGCTCCTGGCTACGTGTCGCGATATCGCCGCAACGACCAGCTTCAGTCATGAAGGGAAATCAGGGGAAGAGCCTGCCGCTCCGCCTTGCTGGGATGCGGTTGCGGAGGCCTTGCTCAAGGTTCACGAGAACTTTGAGGCCACCTGCGAAGCGTACGGCCGTTCAAAGAGCACCGTGCCGCTCTTGCAAGGCCTAAACAAGCACCTGCTTGGCACGCTTGCATGTCTGCTTGCGCCGCTAAGACAGGCAGCACAGGAGCTGAGTGTGGAACGCTGCCCCACGCTCCAGCACGTCCTTCCCGTCTACCTCCGTCTTGAAAAACTTTTCACCTCTAAAGCCGGCGAAGTGGGTGCTGGCAGTAAGCTTTGCCACTACTTCCTGGAAGCCCTGAAGGAGAACTTCAAAGTGGAACGAGTCCATCAAGTCGCAATGATCCTGGATCCACAGCTGAAGCTGCGGCCAGTGCCTGCGTACCAGCATGAGGATATTATCTCAAGGGTGTGTGACATGGCTGCTAATATGAGGGAATCAGGAAGCGGTGGTTCCGGAGGTACATCTCTGGACGAGCGGGATAACGAAGGGCCGTCGGCACCCAAGCGTGGCCGCCTCGACTGTGGATTGGAGAGGCCATCGTGCGATGCTGAAGAGCCACAGGTACGAAAAGAGCTGTTCCAGTACCTCGGCGAACCACTGTTCAGTGGCACGGGCGACCTGCTGCAGTACTGGAGTTCGGTCATGGACAGATACCCCAGGCTGTCGCGGTTAGCGCTGTGGTTGTTGGCTGTACCGGCTGTAGCTGTGCATGGGGAGTGCGTGAGCATCTGCGAGCAGACCTTAGCCATGAAGAGAAAGCAGCAGGTCTCTGCGGAGGAGATGAACAAACTTGTCTTCCTCAAGAGTAATTTTGCTTGAGACGGCTCAGGGCTTTCAGCTAACGGCACCATAGACTGTTTGAAGCAAATGTACGTCACTTCTCTTTACCCCTTCCGAAAATCCAGATTTACCGTAAGTGTCTATCAATGTGGCACATGATAGAGATTTACAAAGGAAAGGTACATTGACAATTAATTCTCAAACACCCCTTCAGATCATAGCTCGGCATTGGCGATGGCGACAGAGCGACTCTATGAAAATACAGTCTGCCCGAGGACACGGATTTGAACTTGTGTTTTCGATGTTTCAGTTGAACTCCCACTTAAAATTGTGATGTTTTTAACAGTATGTGGTTCATCCATCCTCCTTTTCTTTCTGTGAACCCATCTGAAATTCAGTCAATGGATTATTGAAATCACTTTACATCTAGCGAAGGAAAAAACGGGGTACTTAGAAAAAGCCATTTTTTTTGCAACTACGCCTTTATGAAAACCACAAACACTCTTTGCTGTGACAGCTGAACAATACCTCTCTTTAGCGGTTTATCGGTGGGCAGGTCAAGCTGTAGAGGTGTAAGTCTTGTCTTAGGCAGGCCCTGATTCAATAATCTCAGTTAACCGGTTTGAGTGTGTTAAGCTCTTGTTCAGACTCAGGAGTTTAAGCCCAGCAGAACTCAATTTATACTTGGATCACACATAAGTAAACTGTTTTGCAGATATTTATTTTAATTTTTTGTCAGTTCTCACAATAACGTTGCAATAAATGTTACGTAGCAGAAGTTATACTCTCAAGCTGACTTTGATGCCTTGCACCTTTTGTAGCAGCCTTTTTTCCCCCCATTACAGCTCACTGGGATCAATACAATCTGCAATACCTGAAACAGCCACTTAAACCCCAAGATTGGATTTCCAATAATATTGGGTTATGGAAGTATATGGGAATGATCTGATGTTGTGCAAAGTTCTGGTCCAGTTGATCTGATCATCTTTTTTTTTCTTTTCCTTTTTTCCTGATTTCTGAAAAAGTGGGAATAGGGCTATGAAATGCAGAAACTGTCTGTCTCTCACTGTCTCAGTACAAACCTCGCTGAACAGAGGCAGCTAATTGCATTATTGTTTGAATGCATTTTAAGAGGATAAAGCTAAACGAATATTTCATTATTTATGCACTGGATTTCTCGTATTATTTTCCTCATTTATCTCCAGCAGGTAATTAGATTAGAGATAACATTAACTAGAGAAAACATTGCCTAGATTAGGACCAAAGTATCTTTTAAAAGTAGTTTATCATTGTGAATAATTGCCATTTCCAAACAAATTTGTAGAGTTATCTCATAATACCCATGCTTCGCCCTCATAAATTTCCACTGCCTTTGAACAACTGTTTATTTCAAAATTGTTCTAGTAGACGAACAGAAGCAACAATTTTCACTTCCATGATAAAATAAATGATCTTCAAGAGTATTTTGCAGTAGTTTTTCCAAGAAAAGATGTGATTTAGTATTATATAGTTTGTCTTGTAATGCCTTGAACATCTTTGTGTGATTATACAGATATGCATGCAGACAATATAAGAGTTTTTTTATCTTTAATAAAGTGGCAGAGATCTTCAGACGTATAGTCTACGTTCACACAACAGCAGAATACAGTTGTCAGTCCTGTTCTGAGTGCTAAATACAGTTCCGTTCACGCACAGATCAATTATGACAGAGTGACAACCGCATTCTGTAACTAAAGTGATTAGCTCAGATTATAAGGAGTCACAACCAAATTTTGAGAGTTCAGTTATGTGTGCTCAAGGAACATAACGGCAGTCAAGTGAAAGGGTACAGCATGAGGCCTGCGCTTGGCCCCGTTGCCCTCTCAGGTTAGTGTGGTGGGACAGAGAGTGACACTTAAGTGTTTAGGAAATAGGCCTACAAGGGGGAAAAACAGAACCACAGAAACAGACCACATATGGACACATAGTCTTGATATTGACTATCATTATCTGTTCCCATGGTTACAGGCATTATTTGCCATGCCTAAATGGGGACTGACTTTGGTTACCTGCATAGACTTTATGCTCTCCTCTGCTGTTATAGGTACAACGTTTGAAAGTCACACTTGCCAGTAAATACGGTTGTTAGTCCCAAACTCTTGACCAACATTTTGGAATTGACTGAGATACCATTTTGGTCTCATGATTGAGGACACGAATCATGAATAACAAAAGTTTAAACTATTTTTGTCGGCTATGTTTGACCAAAGATTAGGGACCAAAGACGCATAATGTTGTGCAATTTTAAGTAAACCACCAATGACCAAGGTGCTTAGTGTTTTCTTATTCCTCATCAAGCTGCTGGTTTTAAACCGCACGCTCTCTGCCTTTGCCTTGTCGTCTTATTATAACCTTCTTGCTTTTGAGCTTCCCCATTAAGTCACTAACTATAAGCAAGATTTTTTTTAGGTTTATTTTGCCGTAGAGGGAGAGAGAGCCTTGTCAAAATGTGCGATTTGAGTCAAAACATGTACCTCTTTTCTTGTGATTTTCTTGTAGAGACTGTTATGCTTTTAATTGCAGCATTTCTTTTTTTTAGTCATGATCACTAAATCAGAGGTCTTCAACCCTGCTCCTGGAACCCACTGTCCAACCCCAAACAAACACGCATGAACCAGCTAATCAAGCACTCCTGGATTGCTTGAAAATCACTTGCCTCCGTCTCGTTCACGCGGATGTACGTCATTGCTTAGGTTGCACGAGTGCCCACTACTGGCGGAACCCTTGCAATGGATTTAAATGGAACGCCTTTGGAATCTGATATGGAGCCCACCCGCTGTTGGGATGTCACAGTTGTGTTGCATTGGGGTCTATGGATCTACCTGAAATGTTCATGTAGACTCGCTCCCTCAGTCAAAATTGAGGGGTCGAGGGCTGGTCCAAAAAACTTCCCTCGCCCACTTGATGTGGTGGCAGGGATTCCCCCAAGTGGAAGTGCTAAGGGAAGTTCGTGAGTGTATGTCTAAAAGAGGAGTTAATTGCAGCCATAAACGTTGCAGGGCATTGGGTCTCCAGGAGTAGGGTTGAAGATCTCTGCACTAAATGCTAGGGTTAGCTTTAAAAATGACAACTAGAAACGAGGCATCTTTATATATTGCATTAGGCTATAAACTTAATGTTTTGCTATACTCGTCAGTCTCCGCCATCTCTGAAATATCTTTTTAATGAGACTGAGGTTGATCTTGGTTGACTGATGTCCAACTATGAGCATCGTTCCAGTCATTATTTTCAATTAGGATGTGGGAAAGTTCAGAGGTTCAGTCTGACTGCAATGCAAAAGCACTCAAGAGAGGAGTAACAACCGTATTTAGCTCCAGTGTGAACGAAGCCGTAGGGCCTGAATTGCTTGAAGTTGGCATGAAACAGAAGTTGCGATAGTCGTTTCTTCTGTATTGTGAAACATCGGAGTCAAGCGGCTTCTGGAATGGGGAAAAAAAGGCCGGGACTTGATTTTGTCCGTGGGGAATTGATTGGATGGTTGTGGTTTGCTATTGGTGGATCTCATGTGAGTGACAGGTTCCCCCGCCCTCGTCATCAGAGAAGAGATGTCGCTGCTAGAGGGAGAGGAAGTTATTTTGATTCAGTATTGAGGCACATGAATCTAAAAAATAATAATTATGTGCACGGATAATTTATATAAAATGCCGCAATATACCATTAAATATTGATTTCAAGGTAACTATAAGAGCTTAGTTCATACAAAACCGTCCTGGTGAAGAGAAACCGAGCAGGGCCGCATGCTGATCAGACTTGGTCTCTCACGTACCCCAAAATACAGGTGTTGATACTGGCTAGCATGTGCAGAAATGTTCATCTGTAAAAAATATTTTGATAAACCTGGCCCAGAACTAGAAACAGCTGCTGTTGAATATTGTCGTCTTTCTCTCTAACCACAAGAGGGCAGAAGTGTCTCAGAAATCTGTCTTTGCAAAGAGTCTCCAAAACATCTTACCTCTGTTTTCTAATCAAACATTTCAACTATTTTGATGAACTCAGTCTATGAATATGTCGGACTTCATGAAGGTTTTCCCTTCTTTCTGTGTTTTTTTTTTCTTTTCTCTTTTATTTTTGTCTGTCCTGAATGAATGTGTGCATTTCTAGGGAAACATGAAAACTGTTAAAATGCTCTTGAGCAGCAGTCAAGTTTGTGTTGACAAATACTATCTCTGAAAGTATAAAACACTGTTTCAATCACAACTATTTATGGATGTACAACAATTATTAATATCACTTATTCTGTTTGTTTGAGAAGGGTTTTTTTTTCTCCCCATTGTAGTCCAGCCTACATTTGTCTTTGACAGGCATTTTTCTGATTTTGTGTATTGAGTTGTTTCAGCTGTAGGTCTAATTTATACTTTTTTAACAACACTATTTTTCTAAACATGACTGATAGTTTTTCTCTCCTTATCAACTGTCAGTAGTACACTGCGCTGTTCTCAGAATCTATCTACTCCTGTAGTATGTGCTGTGTGAATAAAATATCCTCAAACAAGCAAAAAACAAAAAAGGTTTAGTTTTTATTTTAGATGCTCACTCTTTATATTGCATTGGTCATGTTACAGTGAAAACTGTTAAGAGTAAGCATGGGAGCTCCATGAATTAGCAAGAACATGCTACTGGTGAAGAGTGGTAGGCCTGCTTGAATTTTTGTGTAGGAAAACTCCATCAAAGAAGGCATGAATTGTTCATTTTCATCGCCGTATATAAAATTGTAGCCTAAATGCATGAAATCGACCTCTATATCTATCTATCTATCTATCTATCTATCTATCTATCTATCTATCTATCTATCTATCTATCTATCTATCTATCTATCTATCTATCTATCTATCATCTAAATTAAAGTTCATGTCCATGTTATGTAGCCTACCAACTACCCAAGAACCTACTAAAATTATTATTATTTTACATACAAAATGCATTTTAAGCGGGAATCGTGTCCCCAGTTCATTCTCATTGAGTGAGACACTGCAGATGGCGGATTCTTGTCATGCACAGCTATGTGCAGACTGCGAAAGTATAGATACTCATTTCTATCGTAAAAGGGGAAAAAAGTTGTCAAATATTAAATGTTTTACTATTTACATCTTACCTCGGCTCGCACTCTTTCAACTGAAGCGTTGTGTTGAAATGGCTGATCATCTGTAAACAGTAAAGCACGCCTTCTTTGATTTGATTGGCCATCTCAATCATTTTGATATTGATGAGCGATGTTAGACGCGCTTTCCCCCCTTTTTATTTATTTATTTAACTTTTTGTCCTGAACGACAACGAGGATTCTGCATAAGCAAAGTAATAAATAACATTAAATAATAAAACCAAAATTAACAATAGGCTGTATCAAACACTTCTAATAAATAAATAAATTAAATTAAATTAAATTAAAAAGTGCAAGAATGAACATCTGCAACAATTCTATTTTCAAACAAACTTGGTAGATTCAGTGTGTTTGTCCTCCTTAAAATACGATGGCCCAGTAGTGCACAACACAACGAAATAAAGCCACAACACAACGGAAATGCTCCTGACCACTAGGGGGCTCTCAGAGCTCGATAATATTACTATTCCTTGCCACTGTTCTATAAAGTCGACAGTTTTACAAAGATATCAATACCATGATTAGTTTTAAGTATGTAAACGTTGTATATCGACATGAAATATTAATTAAAAATCAACTACGTTCACAATAGCTTCGTATTTATACTTTTGAATGATTTGACGCGATACCACGGCGCATGATGAAGGGAACATCCACCAATTCCACCAAGTGGTTAAAACGTATAATTTGTATTCATTAAAATTACTTATAACATTTAAAAACAGACATGTTCAAATTCCAAAGGTTGTTAGTTCCTGTTGGTAAGACTGACAAGCTTTGGAATTTGAATATGTCTGTTTTTAAATGTTAAAAGTAATTTTAATGAATACAAATTATACGTTTTAACCACTTGGTGGGATTGGCAGACGTTCCCTTCATCATGCACCGTGGTAGCGGGTCAAATCATTCACAGGTATAAATATGAAGCTATTTTGCACGTAGGTGATATTGAATTAATATTTCATGTCGATATACGGTGGCTACATACTGTTTAAACTAATCGTGGTATTGATATTACTGCCGACTCAGTGGCAAGGAAAACTAACTTTACCGAGCTCTGAGAGCCCCCTAGTGGTCGGGAGCATTTCCGTAGTGTTGTGGCTCAATTCCTTTGTGTTGTGAACTTATGTTTGCCTTGTTAATTTCGTTGTGTTGTGCACTACTGGGCCACCGAATTAAAAGGATAGTTCAGAAATGAAAATTGATTTACTCCCTCTCAAGCCATGCTAGGTGCACAATCTTCTTTCAGACGAACACAATCGGAGATATATTTGAAAACATCCTTAGTCCTCCAAGATTTATAATGGTTGTGAATGGCTGCCCAAATTCTGAAGACAAAAATAAATAATAATAATAATAATACGACTCTAGAGGGTTAATAAAGGCGTCCTGAAGCAAATCAATGTGTTCATGTAAGACAAGTATCCTTATTCAAAACTATATAAAGTAAAATAACGAGCTTCCGGCGCGACAGCCATACGCATTCGACGTACGTCCAAAGTGTTAACTTCCGTGATGTAGAACAATTGACAACTGGAGACGCTGGAGATTATTTTTGGATGAGCGAGGAGGATTTTTCTTGAAACCCTCCCGAACAACTTGTGGGGATGTAGGTGCTGTTTGATCTTTTTTTGGGGCTTTCTGACCCAGAGACTCAACTAATCTCTGCACTTCTCCAGCTGTGATCCTCAGAGAGTCTTTGTCCGCTCAAACTCTCATTAGAACGATTTAGACACGCGTCCTCTTCCAGGCAGATTTGTAACATCTTTAGTTGATTGGAACTTCTTAGTTATTTCCCTGATTTGAGGAAATGGGGATTTTCTTACAGCCACTTTCTATTTTGTGAAGCTCAACAATTTTCTCATTGTGATGAATGATTACGGGAATTCGGCCTTTGTCATGATCCTAGTCACCCTGGTGTGCTTTAAAAAAATTAATGTTATGAGTAAAATGTCTCATATTCACATTAATAAGAATTTCTAGGGATGCCAACATTTATTTCATAAAGTGAGTTTCCCCCCACTTTCACTTGTGTTACTTTAAAAGGTAAGAATTTTGTGAATTTTTTGAAGGAAAGATCAAAAGGGTGACAGGCAATGGCAAGAAGCAGAAGGTGAAGCTCTTGTCTAGTGAAGAGATGCATGAAAACTCATCATCAGCAGGTGAGGGATGTGATGAAGCGTATATACTTGCTCAGATGTAGTATTTTTTGACTTGCATTGGCGACTACATCGTCTTCACTCTTCGGTTTCCGATGGCCTTCTTAAAGACGAGGACAAGTTTCTGCAGAGCAGCTGGACTGAATACACCTGTCCTGTAGCTAACATGGCGTTCCAGCTCAACCGCCTGCACACCTGCATCAGGTAATATCACACATCCACACCTGCGCTGGTTTCGTGTGACATAGGCGGAAGTACCGCGGTAGGGCGAAAAACTCATTTTCTCCTCCGACTTCAAAATCGTCTGACATTGTTTTACCTTTTTTCTTTCTTTTTTTGTAAAGGCCATTTGAGTTAGTCTTTACAGAATGAACGTGCAAACACTCGCTCGGTGCTTCCGCCTACGTCACGCGTGACCTTTCCAACGTGATTGCGTAATGCGAGGAGCATCACAGAGCAGTGCAAGACGAGCATTTGTGCTTAAAAAGTATATCACTTTTTAATTTATTTTATAAAATGTCCGATGGTTTCTCTAGATAAGACTCTTATTCCTCATCTGGTATCGTTTAAAGCTCTTTGAAGCTGCACTGAAACTGACATTTGGACCTTCAACCCGTTGAACCCCAGTGAAGTCCACTATATGGAGAAAAATCCTGGAATGATTTCCACAAAAACCTTCATTTCTTTTCCACTGAAGAAAGAAAGACATGAACATCTTGGATGACATGGAGGTGAGTAAATGATCAGGAAATATGAATTCTGAAGTAAACTAATCCTTTAAAGGTAATGAGACTAAATGATCTCACCAGTGCTGTTGCCTCTCTCTCTCTTATTGATTTTGAAATTAGCTGATGATCAATAAATTGCAGCTCATAGTTCTTGCTTTCAGTGACGTGACGTCCATTAAATCTGCACAACTGAAGATCGGATTTATATCTGTTTTGCGGAGACACATTTATGTAGCCAAGTGTAAATGGAATTGTTTCGATATATCAGATAGATATTTGATCAATAAAAACAGATGAAGTGAGCAGGTGTATTTTTTTCTAAAATATTTTATGCTTTTTCTACGAAAAAGTAATTTATTTGGTCCTCATTTCTTTAAAAAAAAAGACCTTTCTGACATAAAATCTGTTATCTTTCCTCTAAATTATTTTTAAATGTAACATTAATTGGTTATGGTTAATAGTAAATATTGCATATTCGTATTATAGGAAGGCTGTCACTGCATTAGCATAACTGTTTTCAAATGAGATGATATTAACAGTGGCATCATTTTTTGAAAAGTAATACATGCTGTCTACTCAATAAAATTGTAGCAACAGATTACAAGCAATATTATTAATTAAATTCAACATATAAAAATTGAGTTAGAATTAATCAAATTAATTCCTTAAAAGCATTTAAAATGTGTCAAAGCAGCAAACACCATTACAAAAACCCATAAACTGACATAAAAAGCAAAGAGTCAAACTGGCAAACTAAATGAACACCGATCACCATAATGGTGATCAACAATTATATTTTTAATGAAATCTGAGAGGTTTTTGTCACTCCGTTGACACTACACAACTACCACTTTGACTCTTCAAAAAGTTCATAAACATTTTCAATAAAATCAGCATCAACATCTAAACCTCTGATTCTTGTGTTTGTCTTCGCTTCAGTGATTCTGCTTGTTATCATCAGGCGTCTTCAATGTTGGCAATAAAAAAATAAAGCGCTCTTAATTAATCTAATTCAGACATTTTTGATTAAATTAAATTGTACTCATTTTAAATGGTTGATGTGTCATTTGCATCAGTGTATGCATCAGTTAAAGGACACGGAGACGGAATATCTCTTCACCTCAGAAGACACTAGGTGGCAGTAAAATATTTGCTTTGCTGTTTAAGTTTTTACAGCAAACGCTCTGATGACCTATCAAACATGTGTTTCAGTTTTACTCCGTCTTGCTGTTTGTTGAAAACAGGAAACGACTCGCTGTCTTTATTGGTTCTCTCTCTCAGGCAGTCCGTTCAGGAGTGATTCAGAAGAATGTCGACAGGTAGAACATGTTTTAGCTTTAACAATCATCTACAGATCTGTGCAACAGAGAAAGTGTCCGGCTGCTGCTGCTGTTTAGATTTTCTCTGCTTTATCAATATAAAAGGATTTTTTTCAGAACAGAGATGGGCAGGTTTGGCTTCCACTGATGTAACATCTCTGATTTATAACATTACATCCTCACGTGTGTCAAACAGATCAGCGCTTCTTCAGGCTCAATTCTCTCCTCTCTCTGATTTATATCCAGTGAACAGAACTGAATGGATGTGAAAGTGGGCCAAAAGCCAAACATGATTTTTGTAACATGCAGATTAAGGGCAAACAAATCTACAAAGAATATAGTACAATAATAGAAAGAATATAGTGCAGTGAGTGCCTATGAAGAGTTATCCCTTTATCTAAAGTAATAATTACTAGCTGGTTGTTTCACAAAGCGGGAGACAGTTTTGCTCATGGGTGTCAGGTTTACTTGCCTCAGACAAAACTTTGAGTATCTTTTGAAGCCACAAACCTGGCACTTATAAAACATGTTTTGTGCACCTTAAATCCTGGAAATTGCATTGTTGTCGGGCAAACTGACTGGAGCTTGTATGTGCGGCAGGTGTTTTATCATGATTCCCGATCATCTCCTGTTGTGATGTCTTTAACATACTGTCAGACAACAGGAACACTGCTCAGTTATTCATACGAGTTCCTTCATTCAAGGTCAGTTTGGAGAAAATATTGTTTTCAAAGACTGAACAGTTTGTCTGTTGACCAGATGGAGTTCGTATTGTTTGCAGTTCACGACCTCTTTAAAATCCTTTTTTTTTTTTTTTAACCCTGTAAATCCTGACATAAAAGTATCTTTTTTTTTTTTTTTTTTTCAATGGAACAGTTTATCAAACTTCTAGATAAAATACATCTTAAAGTTTGCAAATGTGTTTTGTATTGACTATATTCTTTGATACAGCAGGCTTGTAAGGCTCATTTAGTCTGATATAGTGAGAATATCAAACTCGAGGAGGAAAAAACAACTTTTATTCAGAGGCAATATGTGATCTGGTGCAGCTTCTGATGTGAAATTCAGATGCTTGTATGTAAATCAATGAGATTTTATAACAGAATAGCTACTACTTACATAAAATGCATATAAATATCAATATCTGCCAATAGTAAGATGACATTTAATTTAAATTATATTTATTTATTGCTTAGTCTTATAATAAAACGTATAATGCAATACAATAATGATTGAGAGATGAACATAAACCTTAATAAAGCCTGACGATCATATTGAGACTCACAATTGAACATGATTTTTCATGTTTTTTCAAAAAAAAAAAAAAAAAAATGTATGGATAATCAAGTAAACCGAAGTTGCTTCAGTGTTCATCTTGAAACATTATTATAAGAATGATTCTTATGTTGTTGTTATTGGTCTTTTTATTTAAAGGAATTAAATAATTAAAGGGTTGAAAGGGAATTAAGCAAATGAAGAAAAAGAAATAAAAGCAGTCAGTTATAATAATAATAATAATAATAATAAACTTTATTTTATATAGCGCCTTTTAAAAGTTGCATCTCAAAGTGCTCTACAGAAACAAAGATAAAATGCATTGAAATAAAAATAGAAAACATACATCAGATCAAATTTAAGAGAGAAAGATGCATTAAACAGAAAAAAATCACTTGAATGCTAGCCTAAAAAAATAGTTTTATGTGAAGATTTAAAAACGATAAAAGAGTGGGCATGTCTGATCTCCGTGGGAAGAGCACTCCAGAGTTTGGGAGTAAAGGAAGAAAAAGTCGGTCACCCATAGAACGTAAATGTGTTAAAAAGCCAGAATCAGAAGAACGAAGATTGCATCTTGGTGTGTATGCAGTTAAAAGTTCAGACCTATATTGTGGCGCTAAACCTTTTATGTGAGCATGAGAATTTTAAAATCGATGCGAAACCTGACCGGGAGCCAGTGCAACGACTCCAAGAAAGGGGAATTGAAAAAGGGACGAAAATGACTGAGGTTGTCCCAGTTTGTTAATGGTATGAAACAGTCGTCTGGGGTTATTTTGGCTATTGTCAATTATCTGAGAGAAATATTGAGACCTGACTGAAACAATCTCTGTCTTATATTCAAGTATATGTTATTTCCAAGCTTGGTGTTGCACATTCAGGCCAGAAAGACGCCACCTTCGCTCCATCTTATGACAAGATACCTTCATGGAGCGCAGCTCGTCATTATACCAGGGAGCAGAACACACAAAGGCCACAGACTGGGATTTCATAGGTGCAAATGAGTCCAGACCAGACATAAGAACAGTATTTAACAGATAGATTTTGTCCTCCAGAGGGTCAGATGGAAAGAAAACACCTAATGAGGACTCAATACAGGCAGGAAGTCAGGGAGATCGATGGAAAAGTTCCAGGTGTGATGCAGTTATGAAGTAGGCCTGATCATTTTGAACTATTTGCAAATAATATTTCATTTTAAAATCTGCACACATTGACTTTTATTTGTATGTCTAATATGTCAAAACGGCAAAACGTTTACATGGTTCATGCAAATTATATTTTCAATTCAAAGTGGTGAAATTTCCATATAAAAAACACTCTGTAATATATCAAAAGATTTTCGAGTTTTCTCAACTTGTCGTAAATTGAACTTGAGAAAACTAAAAAATCTCCTCCGACTGGTTGCCTTTAAGTTTTCTCCACTTTATTAATTTTTTACTGTTGGGTAGTTTGCATCAATAGATATTACTGTCAGTCTCTGAAGATTTCTATCACAAAACAGTTGTCAGATATTAAATGTTTAGCTATTTAGGTCTACATCTTCCCCCACACTCTTTTACTGTTAAAACTAAGGGGCTGTTTACACGACACCATATTCAACTAAAAACAGAAAACCCTTTATGCGTTTTGGCCGTTTATTTACGCACAATGGATTTTGCAGGACTGAAAACGCAAACTTTTGAAAACCGGTTTCAAAGTGCAAGTTTTTGAAAACTATAATGTTATCATCTCTAGCATACAAGTGATTACGTGTTCAGTAGTGTTTCTTTTTACAAAGTGACATCGCCATCTACTGGCCTGACAGCAGAATACAGTTTTTAGTAATTTTCTCGGATCCGCGTGAACGGGGATCGTTTTGACAACATTGTCGTCTGTATGCAGAAAACTCAAAGGAAATTCGCAATGGTCTTCTGAGTGATAAGCAGGGTTGCCAGGTTTTCATAACAAAACCCGCCCAATCGCATTTCAGGTGGTTCCCCAAATATTCCCCAAAATCTGTTTCTGGCAGGGTTCCTCTAGTAAAATTCACATTCCTGGGGGTAAATATCATGTTACTTGTGTTTAAGTGTTAAAGTAACCCAATTCAGCAGGAAAACCGCAGACTTGGCAACACTTGCTGTAAGCTCTGCTCTTCTTTGATCTGATTGGTCATCCTGAATTTGTCCAATTTGATAACTCGTCCCCCTCAATGTCTATAGTGTTTATACGGCCCTGAATGAAAGTACTTTAAATGAAATTACATTGCAGAAATGTACATAAGCAAACTGTATCAAATGATTGTGACTAAATTCAGATTCGTGGATACTCTCTTGATTCTCTTTCCCGATGTGGGTGTTGATGGTGGTTAATAGCAAAAGTTGCATGTGCCTAAATTGAACTGCAGAATTGCTTTTAATTGGATCCAATTAGGAACTTTATTGTGTTAAACCTGTGGTGTCTGGGAATTTGTATACATTTTATAAGCATTTCAGGGTCAACTTGTCAGAAACATTGAAACTGCTACATTATGTCATCAGACTGAGCTTAAGAGAGATTTCTTTATGTGCTTTAGATATTTCATATTGGTATTTGATTATTTGACTCTCAGTGAGATGTTGCTGTAGTGACTGTTTTGAGTTTGGTGTGTACTGTACTGAGACGCCAGAGGGTGATGCTGTAAACGTCTCAGCCCTGATAATTCATCAGCGCAGCTTTTATAGTAGCACATCACTGTAACTGCTTAACACAAACCATCTAATGAGGCCTCTAACCACCTCCATATGGACAAGAAAAAGCATGAGGAGAGACTGTTTTACATCATGCGCTCCCTGGGACAAGAGTTACAGCTTTTAGTAATGCTTCATAACAGTGAGGTGAATTTCATGAGAGGACGAGGCAGCGGGGTTTTTGCGCCACTCACAATTTATGCATGAATTTGAATCGAAAGGTAGCAAACAAAAGAAGAAGAAAACATGCATTTCAAAGTTCAAAACGAAAGTAGAATTAAAATGAAAACATAACTAAAAATAATATTCATTTAATTTTTAGTTTACATTCAAACATGTTTTTGATAATATTTTATGTGTGAGGTAAACTATAGAAATTGTTGTTAAAGTTTTTTTCTCCTAATTTATGTATATTTCATAATTGTTTAGTTTAGGGTTAGTTGCATAGTTTAAACATGCTGTGGGTGCATGGCACATTCTATTTAAAATCCCATTTAAACTCAGGAACTGAAAGGGAGCGTGTTTGTTTTCTCCGTCTCAGTCAGTACAGTTATGAAGCTCTAGAAAAGACTTATCAGCCCCTCCTAATGTGATGGATTTGTGCAGCAGAACTGGGTTTGCATCACCTCTGTCTTGTTTTAGAGATTGGAGCTCAACTGCTCATGCTCGTGACTCGAATTAAGCAGCAGTTGTTCAATTCAGGATGTCAGGGTGACCAGTGGAGTCTGAACAGTTTTGCCTGAATGACAGTGTGTTATTGAGAATTTATATGTGCGCATCCACCTCGAGTTATATGTTTAGCAATTAAGCTTAAGAAAAGGAAACTTTACTATCAGTTTGCAGAAATGTGTCCTCTGTTCATTTGCACCCACTCAACAGTGGAGATTAAATTTGAATAAATCCTCATACAGTACTGGCCAAAATATGATGAAAATAAGGTATTTGTGTAATAATATTATTTGGCAAAAGAGGCAAGCTAGAGGTTTTATATTACTATGCAAAAAAAAAAAGTAAAAAAAAAAAAAGTTTAAAAATTAAAGCTGCAAGCATCATTTACTGGGGTTCAAGCTTTTAAGGCTTTTAAGCACATATGCGTAAAAGATACAAAGTTTATTTAGCAAGCATGTACCCACTTAAATCATTGACAGAACAGACCATTTTCAGCCAAAACAGGCAATTTACCATTTAAAAAAATAAATAAATAAATAAAATATATATTTATATATATATTTTTTAAAGCTTTTTAACAGTTATAGTGCCACCTCTGAAAACTGGCATGCTTCTTTAGGGTCATATGCTGCATGTGCTCACCCAATTTTGTGAAGTTCTGAATTTTCGTTTAGGATTTATAGGCTTTTGAGTATATTTTGCCATGTCTATTTTCTAATTGACCCTGTTATAGCGACCCAAAGGAAAAAGTTCAACTTTTTTTTTTGATAATTATTGGTCTAGAGAATTGTTCTGCACTGGTTTGTTTCCGAACGGGCAAAAAACCTAGGACTAGTTTGCAAAAGTAGTTTTTTTTCACATATTTACAAATCATTAATGAAATGTTTGATTGACAGCAGTGGTTCTTGAGGCAAAGTTGTTCAGCATGAGGAGATCTATCAAATGATATGAATATTGTGTGGATCTGTGAAACACCATGTGCCCTCAAAGTTTCAAGTCTCTACAACTTACAGTTTGGGTTAGGGTTAGGTCAAACTGTAATTTGTAGAGACTAGAAACTTTAAGGTGTGGTAGTACTCATACCGTCTACAACGTCACCAAGGCTTGCCCCGATCAGCCTGACGGGGGCGCTACAGCAGTCAAAAGTACGAAATGGCTCATAACTCCTGAACCGTTAGGAGTAGGCTTAATAAGTGTCTTATATTGTTGGAATGCATGCCTCGGATTTGCTCGTCGTTCAGCAACATTTTTGTGTATTTTGGATTTTTTGAAAAAACTACTTTTGCAAACTAGTCCTAGGTTTTTGGCCCGATCGGAACCAAACCAATGCAGCGAGATTCTCCAGAGAAACTTCGATTCATGATCTCTAAAGGCCGCTTAAACGTTTGAAGTGGGTGGAGCCACTTTAACTAACTCAGCACACCTATGTAAGAGCTCATTCTGTGGTCGTCTGAAAAAGAATGCGGCGACTGGCCACTTGGTGGCGCTTTAAAAGCAAAAAAACATGAACATGGCTATTCCTATTTCACTGTCAGTTCGATCAACATGAAAATTGTCATGCAGTGTCTTTGTGCCATGACTGTCTATGAGGACACTGACAGAGAAGGTTAGGGTTAGGGGGGTGCTTTCGCATTTTTTATGTGCACAAATGATCGTGTATCGCACGATTTTTCACACATGCCCACAAAATTTGTACCACATGGTAGAACTCCTCATTCTGAGCAACTTTGCCTCTAGAACTGCCACTGTCATTCGAATCGTTCATTAAATATTGGAGATTTTCAAAAACCAACTTGGGTGAACTAGTCCTAGGTTTTTGGCTCAACCTCGATAACTTAAGCTTAATAAACCATTTATTTCCTATGGTAAATTGCCCATATTGGCTGTAAATGGTCCTTTCCATGTATTATCGAGATGGTTACGGGCTTGCTAAATAAAACAAAAAATCTTTTTACGCAAGTGCTAAATGCCTTTTTTTCCAAGCACAACTATGCAATATCTTTAAATTAAGCTAAATTAAAAAAAAAACAAAAAACAAATTAGTGATATTTGAATAAGGGCTAACAAATGTGAATTTTCCTAGATCAGACAACACTTTTGGTCTCAAATCACATCTAATCAGGCACAATACGGAGTACAAATTAAAACAACACAATGGGCTCATTTGTCTGGTGAACCCAATTTTTCATGACACATGAGCAAATATAAATACCTTTTATATTACATAACAATAGTACACTTATTTACATTTCATGTCAAGACTGGCACATTAAGTGGCTGTTCAAACAATGTTTTTTTTTTTTTTTTTTTTTCATTCCAATGCACTACTTTTCCATTGTTTTTCTGTGTAAACATGTTTTAGACTGACGCGTATGACCGTTGCGCTCGCATCTTGCGTCTTTTGCAGTCAAATCTTTCTTTTGCTATAAGAGCAAATGGGAAAAAACATGTTCGCTGTAGTCTCCCGTTCATGATGACTTCTGCTTCTGAGAACCCCGGAAATGTGAAAAGGCTCCATATTTGGCAAGTTATAATCGTGGAAGATGAACAAGGGCTTTCAAAATGGTCTCTGTGGTGATGAACCGAAATGAAAATTCTTTGGCCAAAACACAATATATTTGCTTAAAAATAGACAAATCTCCTGGATATGTATCTGTATTTTCCTCATGATGAATGGGTGTTGGTTTGCCAGTATTCGCTCAAGAGGACCTCATCGCAGCCTGTAGGCCAGTGATGTACAGGATTACATCCACGCATAGGGGATTTTGGTGGATTTTGTGTGCCATTGTGGATTTTGTGCTGTAGCTTTGTTTGGAACTATTTTTGATGGCCGAGCAAAAACAGACAAAGAAACTGGCAATATTATGTCTAAAATACGTTGACAACTTGCTTATTGAACAATTGCAATAATGCGGTTTTGCTTGATGATCTGCTGCCTTGATCCAAATCACAACCATGATGATATTTGGGGAAAAACGGCACTCTTACTCATTTATTATTGATTATAATGTAATACACTAAGCATAAACTACAAGTTACTTGCAGAGGAACATTGTTTTGTCCATTTATGTGAATTTTGCATGTTTTGATGGCGCATCAGTGAAAAATTACTTAATGAAATATCAAAGTGCCTCAAACAATGTTTTCAATATATAAAACTAGATTTTATGTGCATTTTCCGAAGGAAATGTAAATAATGCTTAGTGCACAATGTTGACGGGGCCGAAGGGCAAAAATTGGATCAATGACATCATAACTGTAATAATGCTAAATTTAGCTTTATTAAGAAGCAAGTAGCTTTTCAAAGCAAATGAACGGAACGAGCACTGCTGCTTTGTGAAAAGTCTTTAGTTATAGTATTACGTAAAGTTGAAGGGACAAATGTAAATAATGGGAAATGAGGATCATCAGCAGCAAGTAATGACATTCTGATGTTCGTGTGTTGTTCTTAAAGCCATATGCAAATAGACTTTATATTGTGAGGTGTCCATTATAATTGTTTACAATCAAAAAGTCATGCTCAAAAAGAGGGCTGTGCATTTAGTGACAGATTGTTTTTAGGATGCATTAATGGATTATATTCCAGTGTGTTTTTCCTTTTTCTACTCCAGACAATCAGAAATCAGCCTAGAGACTGACGTTTGGAGGATTATCATGTTATTCTCTTTCAAACACCCTGCCCCGAATCGGACATGATGGTGTGTTGTTGGCACAGGTTACTGGAATAAGATGTGCAACTCTCTTTCTATGGTCCATGACAAGATTAAGGTATTTTCACAAACAGCAACACATTCTCAAAAGAATTTTGCACGTATGAGTGTGCATTTCTATTTTTGTAAGGCCCTAGACGGATTACACAACACATTGTGTTGAATAAAGCTGTAATCTTTTTTAATAGTAACAGAGGACAGAAAGGTTCACATGCTCTGGCATGCACAGGTGAGGAGTAATGATGCTAAATTTAACGAACAGTTTAATGTGGCTTTTGATATCGTGGCCATAGTAGATTGGTCTGGAATGTAATTGGTTATAAATGATCTGAAGGATGCCGTCACAGCTGAACAACGGCACGTAATCTCAACCTTCAATACTCCATCAATCTCCGAACTACTTCCTTTCAAGAGCCTGTTCACACTAAGAATGAACTATTTCCACACTAACACACGATAGCGTTCTGTTTATTACAAGCGTGCGCTGCAGTTTTGTCAGCTTTTTTTGATTGAAAGTCTTCAGGTTGTGCTGGAGGAGTGCTCAGCTCTTGCATCGTCAGTACAGGATCTTTGGAGCTGCCGATTCATGTGTGAAAATGATTCTTCATGCTCCCTCCCAACCATTCTTTCACAGTTTGAGTCTGATGAATTCTTTGAAAAGTCATGTCCAGTCCTGAAGAAAAAAAATAATAATATGACTAACTTGTAAAACTAGTCTAAGCAGTGTATGCAACCAACCCCAGGTACGGTTTAGAGTTTACCACAGTGATATTGGACGAATTATGCCACACTGCCATTGAATTCACGTTACATTCAATAACTTGGAGAACCCAACACAGAGCCATTCAAGTTTGGCCAATGCTTTTGTAAATAATCTTTCATATTTCTTAATGAAGAGGTCAAAACATGTTAAGAAACAGAATAAAAGAGGGAATTTATTGCTGACTGCAGAATATCAAAAATAAAAAATAGAGCAGAGTTCAGTTAGTTTAATAACATGCTCAACTTGACTGAATCATGAGCAACAGCAGAACTGAATAGATTCAGACATTTGATAAAACTTAAAGCCATAATAAAATGCACAACAGATCAGTATGTTCACTGTACACTGGATTAAAAACAACCCAAGTTGGGTTGAAAATGGACAAACCCAGTGGTTGGGTTAAATGTTTGCTTGATCTGCTGGGTCGTTTTTATTTAACTCAACTATTGTTTAAAAATGAATATATGTCTGGCTTAAAATGAGCCCAAAATAATTAAAAATCAGACACATAATTACTAGATGCAACAATAATATTCAAAAGGTGAACATTCATTAAAAACTTTATTCAATTATAATTAATTAAACATATTAATGTTAATTTACAACCTATTTTGGGTTCATTTTAAGTGATCAGTAAAGTAATTTTTAAACATTAGTTGAGTTAAATAAATCTACCCAGCAGGTTGGGTTTAAGATTCAACCCAACAGCTGGGTCAAAACAACCCAATCATTGGGTTTGTCCATTTTTAACCCAACTTGGGTTGTTTTCATTAACAAATGTTCATTTATTAAACACATTAATACATGCTAATTTCCAACATATTTTGTTTGTTTGTTTTTTTTACGCAAATGATACAGTAATTTTAGTTTAAATTACTAATAGACTATTATAATATAATTATGTAATGTAATGTAAAATTAACTATTATAATAGTTGAGTTAAATTTAAAAAATAAAAAAATAAAAAAAATAAAACATTTAACCCAGCCGCTGTGTCTGTCCATTTTCAACCCAACTAGGGTTGTTTGTAACCCAGGATTTTGTTTTGCATCTTTATTCAAGATATATTATTGTAAAACATGCCTTAATACACAGATGTGCTGAACAACTTATTTTAAGCATGTTTAGCCATCAAAATACTGATTGAATTTTTTTTGCAGTGTATGACAAATGTAAAAGTTTCATGACATTTTGATTGATCTGTTGACCACTCTTTAGTCTAATGATCCAGGTTTTTATTGAATGCAATTACCCAAATTTTGTTTCCTCTGGTGACCTGACCGCTGAGACCCATGCCATTCTTCTGTTCTGTCTGGACAAAGGAAAAAAAAGAAGTGGTCTCACCACTGCAATGTGACAAAACTGAGACAAATATTTAACATTGGTTTGGCCCTGTTTAATGGTAGGTAGCAATTTTCTGCTGTCTGCGTGTTCGTTTACACCAAACAAACAGAGAACAAAAGCTCTTGTGGCATTCCACACCAGCTCTGTCTCCACGCTCCACACAGATGGTCTGCCATACAAAGGTGGACCACCTCAAAGAACTGAGGAAATGAACTCGCCAACAATTTCATGCAGAATAGCGCAAATTCCTACTCTTTGTCCTTCTCCGTCCTGTTCTCGTCGTCATATTTTTTCCTCTTTTAGAGGGTGCGTGCATTCGAGCAGTAATTAAGTGCAGTCACATGTTACAGTGCATATTCTAATCAAGTACATGTGCTTAAGAAGGAAGCTCATTATCATTTTATTGTAATTATAATTTATATAATGCAAATCATTTTCTGTATCAAAGTAAATGTTTCCACTAGCCTGCCTCGTGATAATTTCTTGTCAAGAGTTTCTAACACTTTACAATAAGGTCCTAGTATTTTAATGCATAAGCAAAACATTTGTTACAGCATTTATTAATGTTCATTAATGTTATTTATTGAAAAGTCAACTGTTCATTGTTGGTGCATGTCAGCTCAGGTCCATTAAATAATATTAACAGATACAAAACTTGATAATGTGTTTGAAAATGTTCAAATTAACATTAACTGCGCTCTAAAAAAGGCTGAGTAAAAAACATCCCAAGTTGGGTCGAAAATGGACAAACCCAGCGATTGGGTTAAATGTTTGCCCAACCTGCTGTGTAGTTTTATTTAACCCAACTATTGTTTAAAAATGACTATATTGCTTGCTTAAAATTAACCCAAAATATGTTGGAAATTAACATTTAGTAATGTGTTTTATTAATAAGCAATACAAGTTTATTGTTTAATTATTACTCAATGTTCATCTTTTGATTGCTATTGTTGCCTCTAGTAATTATGTGTCTGATTTTTAATTTCCAACATATTTTGGATTCATTTTAAGCCAGACATACAGTAATTTTTAAACAATAGTTGAGTTAAATAAAACTACCCAGCAGGTTGTGCAAACATTTAACCCAACCTCTGGATTAAAACAACCCAAACGCTGGATTAAAAACAACCCAAACGCTGGGTTAAAAACAACCCAATCGCTGGGTTAAAACAACCCAAACGCTAGGTTAAAACAACCCAAACGCTGGGTTAAAACAACCCAATCGCTGGGTTAAAACAACCCATTCCCTGGGTTAAAACAGCCCAATCGCTAGGTTAAAACAACCCAAACGCTAGGTTAAAACAACCCAATCGCTAGGTTAAAACAACCCAAACGCTAGGTTAAAAACAACCCAATCGCTGGGTTAAAACAACCCAAACGCTAGGTTAAAACAACCCAAACACTGGGTTAAAACAACCCAATCGCTGGGTTAAAACAACCCATTCCCTGGGTTAAAACAGCCCAATCGCTAGGTTAAAACAACCATAACGCTGGATTAAAAACAACCCAATCGCTGGATTAAAACAACCCAAACGCTGGGTTAAAACAATCATAACGCTGGATTTAAAAACAACCCAATCGCTGGATTAAAACAACCCAAACACTGGGTTAAAACAACCCATTCCCTGGGTTAAAACAGCCCAATTGCTGGGTTAAAACAGCCCAATTGCTGGGTTAAAACAGCCCAATCGCTGGGTTAAAACAGCCATAACGCTGGATTAAAAACAACCCAATCGCTGGGTTAAAACAACCCATTCCTTGGGTTAAAACAACCCAATCACTGGGTTAAAACAGGCCACTCGCTGGGTTAAAACAACCCAAACGCTGGATTAACAGTCTCGGGTCAGCGGTCATGCCGGCGTGATCACAGCGTTTTTTTTTTTTCTAACCAGTGTGAAAGAGACTTAAAATATTCAGTTAATGTTGCACATACAATTAAGAGCTATACACCATTTTAATCTGTTGAACATCTTCTTTTATTTGTGTACACTCAGAGTAACAACAAAATGCTGTGCTTTTTGTAAAATAAAGAAAACTAACATGATGCGTGATCTCTCGTCTCCCTCTGAACGAAGTCCAATCTGATAGTTCTCAGAAAATAAACTGTAACTTATGAATACTAATGACAAAAAAATTAGACTTATGTCTAAAAAAATTCAGTCAGTACATGCATACATTGTCTCAATCATGTATTTATCGTCTTGAAAAGTGTTTTGAATAGCCATAGTTAGCGATCTCTGGCCTCTGTTAGTTCGGTTATTTCCTGGATCGCCTATTCTTCTTTAGTGCTCAGGCATTTGTGGACTAAAGGTGTACAGAGCGCCCTCCAGCTGCAAGTATGAATTCAAAACACAGTATCCAGCACTCATAGTGATGACAATGAATCCTGAATAAATATTACTCCTCTGTATAGAAAATTGACAAACATATGAGAATCCATCAGTATTTCTCCAAATGTGCATGCTTTTAAGCTAAAAGCCTGAAATGCCACAGAGGTTACATAATTGTTCAGACACTTTGCATCACAGAAATACATTATATTTTAAAGAATATAATAGAATACCATTATTTTAAATTGTAATAATATTTCACAGTATTGCTATTTTTTTCTGTATGTTTGATTTACATTATGATGAGATTTGAGACATGATCAACAGAGGGTTTTTTCACAGCCTACATGACTGAAAGGCCTCATTAATATGCAAGTCATTTCAGGTCATTATTATGTGATTCTTTTGTCTTATCAGGTGAGAATCACCCATTATTCATGATTATTCACGCCTCCAAGCATACTGTGTTTCTTGACCAAAGATGTTTTAGAAAATTTAAATCTCTCTATTGTTTTATATGAACAAGCAGGCAGCATAATTTTTTACCTCATTTTGAAGCAAACACTCTTGTCTACAACCTCAAATACCCAGAAGTCTTGTGAACAAAGATTTAATATATATTTTTTGGCCTTATTTCAGTGACTTAAGTTTTTTGTTTTTTCAATAACCATGCATAAATGTTATTCCTTCAAAAACACAAACATGTACATACATGTTCCTCACATATTATGGTAGCCTAGTTTGTGCTGAATACAGTGTAATGACACTTTTTCCATTACTATGTTTATGAACAACTGAAAAAAAGTACAAATGTCAGGACATGTCAAAACTTCTCCAAGGCCCTAAAAATCCCCAGACCCCTGAGGGTTAAAAACAACCCAATCGCTGGATTAAAATCAACCCAAACACTGGGTTAAAAACCACCCAATCGCTGGATTAAAAACAACCCAAACGCTGGATTAAAACAACCCAAACACTGGGTTAAAAACAACCCAATTGCTGGATTAAAAACAACCCAAAAACTGGGTTAAAACAACCCAATCGCTGGGTAAAAACAACCCAATCGCTGGGTTAAAACAACCCAAACGCTGGATTAAAACAACCCAAACACTGGGTTAAAAACAACCCAATTGCTGGATTAAAAAAAAACCAATAGCTGGATTAAAACAACCCAAACACTGGGTTAAAAACAACCCAATTGCTGGATTAAAAAAAAAAAACCAATAGCTGGATTAAAACAACCCAAACACTGGGTTAAAACAACCCAAATGCTGGATTTAAAACAACCCAAACGCTGGATTAAAACAACCCAAACGCTGGGTAAAAACAACCCAAAAGTTTGTTTTATTTTGCTTATTTATTTCTCCTTGTGCTGTTGGTCTCCCCTTTCTAATTATTATTGTACAGCACATTGGTCAACCTGGTGTTGTTTTAATTGTGCTTTATAAATAAAACAAACAAAAACAAACAAACAAACAAACAAACAAAAGCTGGATTTAAAACAACCCAAACGCTGGATAAAAACAACCAAATCGCTGGGTTAAAACAACCCAAACGTGATGAAACAACTCATTGGCTTTGTTAAAATAAGCTTAAAACATAAATAAATCACAAAAAAAAAAAAAAAAAAAATGTTTAAAAGTTACTAAATTGCTGGCTTAAAATGAACAAAAAATTGGTTTGAAAAGTTTTTATTTATTTAATATTTTATTTATTATTCTTTAATTATTACTCAAACACATTACTAAATGTTAATTCCCAGCATCCTTTGGATTCATTTTAAGCAAGCAATATAGTCATTTTTAAACAATAGTTGGGTTAAATAAAACAAACATTTAACCCAACCGCTGGGTTTGTCCATTTTCAACCTTGGGTTGTTTTTAAGCCAGCAATTTTTAGAGTGTACAACAACTGTAACAACTGATCCAGTGCGACTCTTTTGTGCTGCGAAAACTTTCAAATGAATGAAATGGTTTAAATTGTAGCCACTAGAGGGATACACACACACACACGCGCGCGCGCGCACACACACACACACACACACACACCCCTTCCCAACTCTGGAACACTATCCAACACTTGGAGGAGCGTGTGTGTGAAAATGCTCCTGCCGTCAGAGCTTTACCTGTGACTTCAGCACAACACGAGAGGAGGATCGGGAGGAGAAAAACTCGTGTAGGACAGAAACATGGGCTGGTCTGCTTCCACCACGTTCTCTCTCTTAAAAGACTGAAGGATCCCCACCAGAGCTCACAGCACACATGAGGATCCGCGATGCTCTGGACACCTCCGGACCTCCTGCAGACCACCTCATTCACTTCAACTTCTGACGCCAAGGCAACTTCAGCACAGAGAGCATCTGAATGTGCTCCATCCTCAGATATGACAGCCCGTCATGTTTGGACGTGTCCTGCCTTCACGAATTGTTCTTAAACATTGTTTTGCGAGTAGAGAAAGACAGAAGTGCACCGAGTGTGAATGAAGCTCTCACTGATCGAATCAATGAATTAAGCCTCGATCTCGTCAGGAAAAAGACAAACTCCAGCTCGTGTTAAGAGCTTCATTGATTTGTCTGTCTGGAGCATTTTCGTCTTTGACAAAAGAAGAGGAAAACAAAACAACAACAATAACAAGTGGAAGGACTTTGGAGAGGAAGAGTGCGTCCGGGACATTATCATACCCATCGCCATCATCATCATCATCATCATCTCTCTAGTTTTGGATAAAATGAAAGTTTGGACTTTTCTCCAGTGTCTCGCCATCCTGCTCGTCCTGTGTGTGGGATCAGACTGCGGGACGGTCCTGAGAAAGACCCGATCCAAACGCGAGCTGGTGAAGATCAGAGAAGCCAAAGCGGTCTTCCCTGGGTCTTGTGCCACCCGGCTGCCTCGGGGCAAGCGCTCCTTGCCGGCGCTGGACCGCCGGCTCCCCCGCCAGCGCGGCCGCTCCTCTCCAGCGGAGGATGCGAGCTCCTCTCGGGGGAAAGCCGTTTATTTTACGGGCAGAGGGGACCAGCTGAGACTCAAGCCCGGCGTGGAGATACCAAAGGGCAATTTCACCCTCCAGATGTGGGTCAAAGCGGAGGGTGGGCAGCGTTCCCCTACCGTTATAGCTGGTAGGAACAGATTTATGCATTTTACGTGAGTTTGAATGTTGCTGGAAGAGTAATGCATGTGAATGTGGCTTTGACAGTATTAAGTGCATAACTTCCAGATAACATCTAGATCTATCAATCAGTGCAAGCAATCACGTCAACGCCGAGACTTAAACTCGTTTCTAATATTAGCTAACTTGACAGGGAAAATTATGCCTTCATTGGTGCAGATCTGAGAGCGCACGCGCACGTCTTTGCGCGTTTGAAGAGGCACCGGGTTTACACGCACGACCCTCGAATCCCTGAAAGACCCCAAATCCCCCCCACCTCCATTCAGCTCGGAGGGAAACACACGAGAAAAGTGCGCGCACGCTACACGCGTTACCAAATCGCATCGCATTCTCCTCCAGTACCTGCAGAAAGCACAATTCTAAGTTTGCAAACACCACAACAGTTCTGTGCGTTGACGTTGGTTTTTCAGTGAGTAAGCATTACAGCATCGCTTTCGATTCCGCTTTCTGCCGACAGAGAGCGTAAAAGACACAACACTAGGGCAGTCTTTTTCTCAAAGTCATGAGCAGAAAAAACATACTGGCTGCTGGAGGTGTGATTTTCTAACGCAGTCACGCACGACTGGAAAGACCAGAGTGAGAATCCACTGGTGATGCGGCAGCGGGCATCTCTGCTTTACGCGGGGGATCTGATGTCAGCGCGCCCCCTCCAGCACCCTCCACACTGAGATGACATCATCTGTTTCAGGCTTGCAGTGGGTTTGCGTTTGACTGGATGCCTGATCAGGGATGTGGAGATAAACAGTATGAAATCTCCCACACACGCGTGCATCCGATCCATAGATGCATGCGTGATGATGCTGTACTGTGACATAATCAAAATGAAAAACAAAAGTCTGACATCACATTCAATATTTTGGATTTTTCCTTTTATGTAAACAAGGATTTAAAAAAAAAAAAGTTATGATATTAGCCTACACACTGTAAAGGTGACTTTTTGAGTAGTAGTGTTGCTTGGGCACTTTCCCATTGAGAATAGGCAGCACATTTCTATTTGGACACCTTAGATCGAAATTTGTTGCCCATTCCCAATGGGAAAGTGTCCAAGCAAAAATGCCCATCAGCATTGCTCAAGAATTAAGTTCTTGCCTTTAACCCTAATGCGATGTGTCATGTAAAGCACCTGTGACAAATCAAAAAATCCTTCAGACGTTTCTTAGAGTATAAATGAAGATGCTTTCACTAATTTCAATAGTCACTAATAAAATAAGCATATTTATGACATTGACCATGTGAGATTTTTTCGTTCAGAAGGACTTGCAAGACTTGCTTTAACTGGAACGTTTTCAAATCCAGCTGCAATAACATGGATCATCATGTTTTGAGCCTGTTAAACGGATATTTCACCTACAAATGAAAATTCTGTCATCGTTTACTCACCCTTTTTGGGCACCATTGCTATTTGGTTAACAAAAATTTTTAAAATGTCTTCTTTTGTGTTTCACAGTAGAAAGTAAGTCAGACAGGTTGGGAATGGTGAGTAAATGAGCACAGAATTATCATGTTTGACATTTAAGAGAGTACGGCAAAAAGAGAACCATACCGTAAATTAAACTTTAATGAATGAATGAAATAAAAATGAATGATAAACAGACACAAACAAAAACGTTTTAGATTTCACATTAAATATGAATATCATAAATCCATGCGCAATGATGCTCTGACTCTATATCAAATTATTTTTGGGTGTGATGCAAGTATGCGTTTTTCGGTAGGTTTTGAACTCTTAGATAACTAACAAATTCCTTTAAAATATCAACATTTTTCAAGGTATGTGAAGTGAATATCTGTTGTGTTAGGATATTAAAAAGAAGAAGGAAAAACAAAACAAGAAAAGGTGATTGAAGTGGACTCTGGCTTATGTAGTCATGCTTAATCTTTTAAATCTAATTAATGCCTCTGAGAATGAAGACATAAGGCACTTGTTTTGAGGGAGGCCAGTGCTTATTTTCAGCAGTCGTTGTTCTTGTTGTTGTTTTTACTCAGCGTTAGCTTTAATGTCGAGACTTAATGTTGTTTTTGTCTTGTTTTGTTTTCGAGTCATGTTTTCATTCCATAATGCACAAGATTGAAGCGTGTGGAAAGAGGCTGCTGAATAGATGATTTGAACGTGTTTGACACAGGAAACATAAAGCAAAATTCTGCTCTACCTAACGGCAGTAAATTCAGCACCCTGAACAGCGCTGAGTTTGTGTCTGCAGGATGGATGGTAGATTTGGACGAGTGCTCTATAGACCATGAACATTATTTACAGTCATGACTTGGCAGTTGAAGAAGAACTCGAGACAGACATCACCCGACAGCAGATCGGACAGAAGATCTAGCTTGTTTAGATTGTTGAGGTTTAACTTTGGAAACTGTACTGGAAAAACCACATTGTCTTAATTTCATCAAAACCTTATGTTGACTTTGATCAGATGATTAACGCCGTCCACCTGGTTCAAGAGAGCGCTCAACACGTTAGATTGATGTGAGAGCAAGAAAAAGTGCTTAGCTGACACTGATCTTCCATAATGATGAGATACAAATTGACTTACACAGCAGATCTGATCTGAGATACACTGCAAGCATGACCGGCTAGGTGACACCAAAGGAAGGACGTTTATGTTTCAAGATGATCAAAACATGGTTTGACAAAGGCAGCGTACTGTACTGCTAATGCATTTCCACCTAATGCGTCTTTTCTCACTGATTGGGTTGGCCCAAACACTGCAACAGCGTAAATTATACAAAATACAAATTCTCGTTGTTCATTGTTCGATGCCACCTATATGCAGGTTCATGTCATTTCCAAAACCTACCCCTTCCTCCTCAAAGCAGCTTTTGCAGTATTGTTTCCTGACTTGTTGCAATTGTATTTCCCTCCTGACGCATTTGTTCTTGTGCATTCTCAACCACAGGTCTCTTCGACAAATGCTTCTATGCCTCCAGTGACCGTGGATGGCTGCTGGGAATTAAATCTGTGAGTGAGCAGGGAAACCGTGACCCGCGTTTCTTCTTCTCCCTTAAGACGGATCGAGCACACAAAGTTACCTCCATTCACTCGAACGCCCGCTACTTGCCCAGCCGCTGGGCCCATGTGGCTGTGACTTACGATGGCCTCTATATGAAGTTATATGTCAATGGTGCTCAGACTGCTGTTAGCAGGGAACAGTCAGGTGACGTCTTCAGCCCCCTTACTAAAAAGTGTAAGGTAAGTTTAATTCTTTCAGCCTTTCAGAGTTTAACTTTTTGCACAATATCTTGGAGAATCGCACACAGCCATTTTTTTAGTAAGTATAAGTATACATGTTTGTTATTAGTTAAAGGTGAAGTGTGTAATTTCTGTTTCTCTGGGTGAAACAAACAAAATTGCAGAAATATAAATGTTTTTTTCAAGTGGGTTTCCCAAAAACTTCTTCTGCCCTGAATTGCAAACCAGGCTTATTGGAAAAAATGTGCCTATGGCAACATTTCTGCAAAATATTACTTTACTTCTTGCACATTTCGTGACCGTTTCAATGTGTCCAGTTGCTCTAAATGCACATTCAGTTTTATCTGAAACACATGTTTATTACATTGGTGGTTGTACTGATCTTGACTTTTTGGAAATAAAATGTCTGAGTAGCACAAAAAGGTTAATACTCTATTGTGTTTGAAAACAATGTAACATAACCGATAGTGTTAAAGGGATAGTTCACCCAAAAATCATCACTTACTTACTCTCAAGTTGTTCCAAACCTGTATGAATTTCTTTGACCAAACAGCTGATGAGCCCCATTGACTTACATGGTATTTTTCCCCCCATACTATTTAAGTCAAACTGTTTGGTTACCCACATTCTTCAAAATATCTTCTTTTGTGTTCATCAGAAGAAAGAAATTCATACAGGTTCAACTTGAGGGTGAGTAAATTATGACAGAATTTGCATTTTTGGGTGAACTATCCCTAGAAAAGCGAACGCGAGATAAAAAACACATTTGCTGAAGCAACCGTGCCATATCAGTTTGCTTCTGCAAGTTTTTGAACTCTTTTATCAAGTTTAACAGGACTCAAGCATTCCACATCACAAGTGCAATGCTGTACCAGGTGAGCTTCTGAGCAAGTTTACCACACCAGAAAACCATCGCTGGTTATGTGATGCAAACTTCAAAATACAAAAGTACAAACCATGCACTATGGTGAGTGTTTTGAGGTCATAGCACAGTATTGTGCAAGGGACCATGTGAAAATAAGTCTCTATTAATCAATAATCTGCCCCTGTAATCATAATTTGTGTGAAAGGGTGTTTTACTGCCACTCTAGTGTTCATTTCAGCTGGAAATTGCTGCCAACTGCAATGAGTTTTGCAAAAATAAAGGAAGAAGCAAGTTTTTCCCAATGAGCCTTTGTTGCCATTCCAGCAAATTTCACTGATAACACAACTAGAGGGGCTTTTGCACAGGAGGAACCTTTTCATAGTTCCTAGAACTATTGGCTGAAATACCCGGGTTTTGCCACTTTCACACCATAGTAACTAGGAACTCCATTTGGGAGAACTAAATTAGCTCCTATTTCAGAGCAGGGTCTAAACCAGCACTGTAGTTAAACGCATATCAAACACCGGCACCCGGCATTTTTAAAAATCCATGTAAACATATTTACTTCACAAACATGGCAATAGCAGAATTGACCTGTTGTCTGCAGGATTGTGTTCTTTTTTTCCGCCTTGATGATATGTAATGCTTAAAGTTTTCATAGGAGATTTCATCTCTTAGCCACACTTTTTGCTCTTTTAGTCGGGTAAATTATGCATTTACATTGCATCTCCGTTATCATGAATCCCATGACACACAACAAACACAGCTCCGATCACGGCATCCTCCATCCACTGGTTTTTAGCATTTGTAAATTCCGCACTTAAAGACGCCGCTTCAGAGTTCCTGTTGCTGGTCCAAATGCAACCAGGAACATGGCATGGGGGAAAAATTAGTTCTCGGGGAACCACCCTGAGAGCTAGAACTACCCGGTATGAAAGCCCCTAATGTGCACTAGGGGAAATCAGCCTACCAAGGGTTAACTTACAAAGCTCTCCACATTTAATACTGGAATAGGAGAAAGTATTTTATCAGACAAAAAGTTACACTCTTCACCTTTGAAAAGTTGCCAGATACACATACTGTATGCGAATACAAGTTAACAGATAAATGTAATGATCTGATCTGATCTAAAACTCAAGGTGCTGATGGTGGGTGGAAATGCCTTGAATCATAACTACAGAGGCTCCGTGGAACGGGTCGGTTTGTGGCGACAGGCTCTCTCTCAGAGGCAAATCATGAGGGACATGCATGGACAAGAGGACCCTGAGGACCTTGTTAACCTGGTGATCCGTGAAACCTTTGAACATCCGGCGCGCAAATGGCTGGCAGTGAAGGACGGCAGCTTCCCGATACCCGACGAGGGTCCTCGTGCCGGGTTGTGGTCTTTGGACACCACCCTGGAGCCTCCAGCCTGCGGACAGACGGTGTGCGATAACACCGAAGTGGTGCGCAACTACAATCATTTCTGGAGCTTCCGTCGCCCCAAAACAGTGCGATACCGCGTTGTGAACGTGTTTGACGACTTTCAGCGCAAACCCACAGTGACAGATCAACAGATTCACCTGCAGCATCAGCATCTGAATGAAGCCTTTAGCATGTACAACATCACCTGGGAGTTGACTGTGCACAACGTGAGCAATTCCTCTTTGTATAACCGTCTGGTGCTCGCCAACTGTGACATCAGCAAGGTGGGTGATGAGGATTGTGACCCTGAATGCAACCACACCCTGACTGGCTTTGACGCCGGTTACTGCAAGCCCCGGACGCGATGTCCTGAACATAAACAAGGGAATGGCATCTGCGATCCAGAGTGCAACTGTGAGAACTATGGTTACGATAATGGAGATTGCTGTAATCCTACCATCACCGATGTGACCAAGACCTGCTTCAATCCAGCTTCTCATTTAAGGTAAGAGCTTAAGGCCAGTAGCCACCTTGTCTAGTAAGTTGCACAAATATTTTTTTTGTCAGAAAGATTTCATAGCTTGTTGGGGTGAGTGAAGAAGAGGGCAGTTAAAGGGCTTTTATTTACATTTATTAAGTCATTCCTTTGTGGTGATAGCTCCCTATGTTTTCTTTGGGCGCTTCAGTTACATGCTAAACGTGGATAAGAAGGCATTAAGATATTATAAACAGCTGCATCATGAATTTCATGAATGACTTTGTTTTAGGTACAGGTTGCGGTGGGGTCAGGTGGCCTACACAAGCTTCACTTTTAGTCAAATGCAGCTTTCCTAGCAGCTTGGATTCACATTTTCCAGTTTTAGGTCTTCTTATTATCTTTAGTGTATTGCTATAAACAATTCTGAAAAATTGGCAGTTTATTCGATGTCCAGACTGGCTTCAGGAGGGCCACTTTCCTGCAGAGTTTAGGTCCAAGACACCTGCCTGGAAGTAGAGATCCTGAAGACCTTGATAAGCTGGTTCAGGTGTGTTTAATTGGGCTAGAGTTCAGCTCTGCTGGAAGGTGGCCCACCAGGAGAAAGATTGGACGACCCTGAAAAAGAGCAAAATGGGGGAGTACAGATCCATACCACTGCTTCCTCTTGGTATGGATTTATGGAGCTAAACATTTTTACCAAATCTCCAGATCAATCTCAACACTTCAGTAGCATGTATGATTAGAGGCCATGTCTCTCTAGGTCGGGAGTAACCCACCCTGCACCTGGAGGGGTACCAGCTTGCAGAGTTTGGCTCCAACCCTAATCAAACACACCCAAACCGGCTAATAAATGTCTTCAGGATTAGCCATGTGTGTTGGAAATGAAGTGTGCAGGAAGGTAGGCCGGGTTGGCCACCGCTGCTCTAAGCCAGTGCTCTTCAAACCTGTCCTGGAGACCCCCACCACATTTTGTATGTCTTCCTCACTGATCACACACAGTTCAAGTCTTGAAGTCTCTACTAATGAGCTAATGAGTTGAATCAGGTGTGTTAGATGAGGGAGACATCTAAAATGTGCAGTGATGAGGGCCAGGACAGGTTTGGGAAGCACTGATCTAAGTAATCTGCAAAGGCAGTTGTGGATTTTTTCATTTATTACAGTTCTTTTCAAGCTCTTCATGAGCAAAAACGCTTTTATCAGGTATTTTGTCTGCCATACTATGATTTGCTTAAACCTTTCAAACACCAGTGTTTTCGGCAAAAGAAAAAACGAGTAAAAGGAAATTGGATTTCTAAGTCTGAGCACCTGAGGCCACTGAACAGAAAGCACAACATGTTTACAATTCCACCAGAATGGATATGGTCTGGTTTAACTTTTGCTCTATGTGAATGGTAGCAGTGTTCATTTGTTTCAAAAAACATGATTAGCCCAAGGACGCGTAGTAATCCAAAGCTATGAGATTTGTTTTAGGGAGGATTTGTTGCCTTAAAAAGTTTTTTTTTTTTTTTTTTTTTTTTTTTTTTTAGCGGCTTTTATTTTAGTTGGATGGACTACAAAGTAAAAACCAAGATTTCAAGGAAGCTTATTTCTTGTTTAGAGTGGTCTCCAAGCAACAAATTTGTTTTCAAACTGTAGTCATAAACGTTTGTTTACAGAAGTGCACGCAGCTTCATGGAGAAAGTATAAACAGTCCATGTTGTGAGAAAATTGTGAATGAATTGATAAGTGAAAACAACCTTTTTACATCTTTGTTTTGATCTGTGTGATTCATCCCAATATTCCAGGATTGTCCTTGAATTGAGTTTCATAACGCCTTAATTAAGGTTCTCTTTCAAGGAAAAGCAATGTTTTCTATTAGCCATTTTGAAGGCTTTCCAGGCCGCAGAATTGCATCCAATGGTATTCCTTAAGCTCTTCAAATGACTCCGTGTGCGGGCTATGAGGTGACATCAGTCACGAAAAACACGCAGGTGGTTTTACCAAATATTATCCCATCGCAATCATCAAGTGACTGTTTATCACTGGATATCCAATCCAGTAACAGAAATCAGCAGTTGGCCAAACCTGAGCTTTCAATGGAAATATTGCAACCGATGGATGAAAGATGGTTTAGAAAGATTAGAGTGAGAACAGAAGAAGAATTTTCAGATAAGCACCCCAAGTGGTTGTTTATTTTGTTTTGATTATGGGACGTCTAGGGAGACAGGCCGATGGCTGCGCCGCAAACATTCATCAACATTCCTTCTTAATTGTGGAATTCTGGATGAACACTGCGCTACATGCGTGGCACAACAATGGCTGTGTGGTCGGAGGTTTATTTTTGTAGACCTGGAGTCTGTTACCACTTTGCTTGTTTGGAAATCTAGCTAACGGGAGACGTCGGGTTGGAGAAATGTCAATGATATCTGCTTATGTCATCTTACATGTTTTAGGCTTTCTGAAGAACAAATGCAGTGCCAGATTATTGCAAGCAAACAGCCTGTCTATAGAGAGTGACTTGTGTTTTTACCTTCACAAGATCACTGATCAGATCTGACGGTGTATACCTTGGAAGCAATTGTGGTTAACCCGAAGCCAAAAGTCAAACACTTGTGTGAATCCTCACCATGTACTCATGCTGTATGCATTAATTCATCCCTGGCTTTGGATGTCTGTCCTCTTTGGGCACGTTGTTGATGTGCAATAAGAAAAATGTCTGTCATGGCTTTGGTCCAAAGATTAGTCACAGGTGAAAGGTGATACTACATTATCATTATCAGTCTATGCTTCCCCCTTGGCTGTTGGGTTCATTGATGAATGGGGTTTCTTGAGCTGTCACATGGGTCACCTCAGGGAGGTCCTTCATCAGGTGCTTTACAGTCGTGTGAACTCTAAGTGCCAATGAAGCCCATAAACATAACGGACCTTAATGGTTTTGCCCTAATGGAGTGCTCTGGTGTAAAACAAGCTCTTAGCACACTGAGTTAAAGGAGCTACATGCTCATAAAAGCACCTGTCTCTGGAAAGACACTTACATGTGCACACCTGCGTTGGTCTCCTTGCTTGCTGCTAAAACGTTAATTCGGACCAGACTGGGGAAACCGAGAACAAGGTTGTAATGGATTCTTGAGGGGGATGTTAACAGTTGCTGTACAGCTTTTTCTCTGGCACAGTAGAGAGAGTGCTAATGAAAGAACGAAACTTGGTGCTGATTGCTCTTGCAAGCATAGAATTTTCCATGTAGTGATAATTATAGTGATAATCTCATAAATTAAAATTTAGCTTTTTCTAAAATGAGTCTTGAATATCATTAAGGATTTGTGGTGTCTCTATTAAAAGCTCAGAATTGCGCAAACTGGAATCTTTTTATTGTGGTAATCATTCTCGTGGCAACAGCTCATCAATATACTACATACATTAGAACAGATAGACATTGACAGAAACTCATGGTATCCCTGCTGAAAAATCCATCATAAGTTTGTTTGTTTGTTTGTTTTGCATTCTGGGACTAGCATGGGATGCTGGTTGCTGGTTTCTGTTCCCCAGCATGGGAAGTGGGTGGGCTGGTGAACCAGCTACACCAGCTCAGTTTTGCTTGAGAACATCATGACTATGCTGCTCCACCATCTAGACCAGCACTCTAACCAGCATAAACCAACCTGGACCAGCATGGAATTCACGCTGGGATCTTTTTTTTTTTTTTCTTTTTCAGCAGGGAATGCTTTGACGTAGCTTGTCATCTTACTCCAAAGGAGTAGCAATCCTCTTTCACCCTCTATGAAACAAGTCTTCCAGTCACTTTGCATTGAGGGAAATGTAGATTTATGGGTGTGTCATAATGAGTGTCAAATAAGCAATGAATGCATCAGCCAAAAAAAAATTATCTCCATCTTTGGCTCCAGGGCCTATCTGGATGTGAAGGAGCTAAAAGAGATCCTCAAGCTGGATGGTTCAACGCATCTCAATATCTTCTTCGCCAATTCCTCAGATGAAGACCTGGCTGGAGTTGCTACATGGCCATGGGACAAGGAGGCACTGACACATCTAGGTACTGAGAAATTACTGCATAAGCACAGTCCAGGTCAAGAGTTTGAATTGCGTTCCTACAGTCATTTAATGCTGAAAATCACAATCCATACCAGTTCGGTGCTTCATATTCTCAAAACTCCCTGCTTGCTCATCACGGGGCAGCTTAATTGATTATTTTTTTTAATAGAGGCTTTGAGTAAATGATTCAAAGACATAAATAAACAATGAAAGTTGAGTAAACAATGATAGCTATGAAAAGGAAAGGAATATGAAAAGTATTCAAGTACATTTCGGCTGCATATACACTGCAAGACACTGTTCAGGGCTACATTTCCCGAAAGCATAGTAATCCTAAGTTGATTGTAGAATAATTGCCACCAGTTGTCTCTACGATCAGCTTTGGGAAACGCAGCCCTGATCTTTTGACACTCTTTTTGTCCTGCCTGATTACAATTACTTACACAGCACTCTAATTACTTACAAATACTGAATATGAACACGACCAAACATTTGGTTTTATTGCATGTCAGTGTTTTTAAAATATTGTTAGTGGTCAACAAAACATCAGAACACTGCAGCCCAGTGGGATTTCTGTAATTAGACTCTTATTTTGACTGAACTGACTGACTTGTTATATTGCTTTACTGATTGATTAAACAGATGAGAAACATATGATCTGATCTGTACCAGATACTGGTGAAAAAACTGGATCTGGTTGACAGTGTAAATGCAGCCTTCATTCCACTAATTCGGATTAGCTATATTTCTTTATATATTTCTACAAAAACAAAATCTACAAAGAAAAGTTGAAGGATTACCTGTCGTACAGTAGATCGCAATGCAAGTGCAAGGGTCTAACATTTCAAGTGATGTCATTTTCATTACGTACAACCATATTTAAGTTTGTTTGGCATAAATGCATTCACATTCAAACCACATAGTATAAACTACTCATCTAGAACATTTGACAAATAATCATGGAAATAATCATGCAAATTTAAGGAAAGCACATCAGGGTTTAAACTCTGTTTCTTCTCTTTCCATAGGTGGTATAGTTCTAAATCCGTCTTTCTATGGAACATTTGGCCACACTCATACCATGATCCATGAGATCGGTCACAGTCTGGGACTGTACCATGTATTCAGGGGCATCTCAGAGATCGAGTCCTGCAACGACGCGTGTTTAGAGACAGAGCCATCTCTGGAAACTGGAGATCTGTGCGCCGACACCAACCCCACACCCAAATACAAGCACTGCAGGGACCCTGAGCCTGGCAACGAAACCTGTGGCAACCGCAACTTTGTTCACACGCCCTTTAATAATTATATGAGCTATGCAGGTAAGAACAGATACATGGAAACTCTCCTTTCTCAATCTATCTTTTACTAAGTAAAATAGTAAACATAGTAAACATAGAAATAATGCTGTAACCAAAACATTTGACATTTGAAAACAAAAATCATAACCTAGTAAAAGTTACTTCTTAGATGACTTATTAGTCAGAAACTTCATGCCTGTCTCACCTCATGCTTGTAGCCTGCCTGAAGAGAACATAAGGCTTAAAACATTAACAAACATTATCGAAAGTAGAAAAAATTGATATTGTATTTTACTATTTTACTCTTGGCTAAATGGGATTTCTGAGATGAGCGCAATATAAGGAGACTACAAGGCATCCATATATTTTGAACTGCACACATTTTCTCCATTGCGTTTGCATAGAAATGGTCACTAAAAATAGCGCTTTTATGCTTTTTGAATAATCAGAAAGATCATGCCTAAAAAAGGCAAGCAAAGATACAAGATGAGAGGGTAGGGCTGTCAGGTTGGAACGGCTGGTGAACTGTGAATCATTTGCATAGCAGTGATAGAAGTGATAGAAGCTTGTGTATGTCGAGAAAAGGAGGGGACCAAGCACTGAACCTTGAGGCACCCCAGTAATGTGACCTTCTCTCCTGGAAACTTCAAAAGATCTGCCTATAAGAAAAGACTTAAGCCACTGAAGTACCATACTAGTGAGGCTAAATACACACTGTTAAATAATATTTTCATGTTTTTTGCATAATTGAAGACTTTGATCTTGATTGTAAAAGACATAAAACAATTAATATTGTAAAGATACATATATTTTTTAACACATCACATGTCTCATATTTAATCTCAAACAGTATCTTGACTGACTACCTGATAGTCTATTTAAAAATTTATTGGAATTACAAACCCGATTTTAAAAAAGTTGGCACACTGTACAAATTGTGAATAAAAACAGAATGCAATGATGTGGAAGTTTCAAATTTCAATATTTTATTCAGAATACAACATAGATGACATATCAAATGTTTAAACTGAGAAAATGTATCATTTTAAGGGAAAAATAATATAAATAACTTCAAACTCTTTGCAGTTTTTCTCTGAGAAACTCCTTTCTGACATTTCTCCACTATTTTTGGCCGCAGCATTGGGGGAAACGTCTGGGGACTGAGGAGACAAGTTGCTCAAGTTTAGGAATAGGAATGTTGTCCCATTCTTGTCTAATACAGGCTTCTAGTTGCTCAACTGTCTTAGGTCTTCTTTGTCACATCTTCCTCTTTATGATGCGCCAAATGTTTTCTATGGGTGAAAGATCTGGACTGCAGGCTGGCCATTTCAGTACCCGGATCCTTCTTCTACACAGCCATGATGTTGTAATTGATGCAGTATGTGGTCTGGCATTGTCATGTTGGAAAATGCAGGGTCTTCCCTGAAAGAGACGACGTCTGGATGGAAGCATATGTTGTTCTAGAACTTGGATATACCTTTCAGCATTGATGGTGCCTTTCCAGATGTGTAAGCTGCCCATGCCACACGCACTCATGCAACCCCATACCATCAGAGATGCAGGCTTCTGAACTGAGCGCTGATAACAACTTGGGTTGTCCTTGTCCTCTTTAGTCCGGATGACATGGCGTCCCAGTTTTCCAAAAAGAACTTCAAATTTTGATTCGTCTGACCACAGAACAGTTTTCCACTTTGCCACAGTCCATTTTAAATGAGCCTTGGCCCAGAGAAAACGCCTGCGCTTCTGGATCATGTTTAGATATGGCTTCTTTTTTGACCTATAGAGTTTTAGCCGGCAACGGCGAATGGCACGGTGGATTGTGTTCACCGACAAGTATTCCTGAGCCCATGTTGTGATTTCCATTACAGTAGCATTCCTGTATGTGATGCAGTGCCGTCTAAGGGCCCGAAGATCACGGGCATCCAGTATGGTTTTCCGGCCTTGACCCTTTCGCACAGAGATTGTTCCAGATTCTCTGAATCTTTGGATGATATTATGCACTGTAGATGATGATAACTTCAAACTCTTTGCAATTTTCCTCTGAGAAACTCCTTTCTGATATTTCTCCACTATTTTTGGCCGCAGCATTGGGGGAATTGGTGATCCTCAGCCCATCTTGACTTCTGAGAGACACTGCCACTCTGAGAGGCTCTTCTTATACCAAATCATGTTGACAATTGACCTAATAAGTTGCAAATTGGTCTTCCAGCTGTTCCTTATATGTACATTTAACTTTTCTGGCCTCTTATTGCTACCTGTCCCAACTTTTTTGGAATGTGTAGCTCTCATGAAATCCAAAATGAGACAATATTTGGCATGACATTTCAAAATGTCTCACTTTCAACAGTTGATATGTTATCTATATTCTATTGTGAATAAAATATAAGTTTATGAGATTTGTAAATTATTGCATTCCTTTTTTATTCACAATTTGTACAGTGTCCCAACTTTTTTGGAATCAGGTTTGTATTTTTGCACAGTAGGCTATATATTGAAATTCATTCTTTATTTTGATTAATATTTTTAATATATTCTGGGACATTTGATTGAACTGTTTTACTCAACTTTGTCACATTGCTAACACTTACTGTTACTCCACTTTTCCCCAGACGACGACTGCACTGATTCCTTCACACTTAACCAGGTGGCTCGCATGCACTGCTATCTGGACCTCATCTACCAGACCTGGCAACCCAGCTACCGGCCCCCTCCAGTCCCCATGGCCCCCCAAGTGGTAGAACAGGAACAAGACTCCATTACTTTAGAGTGGTTTCCGCCCATCTCTGGCCACTTCTACGACAGGTGAACTCAGGTTGCAATGGCATAGTACATCCCCTAGGGACAAATATATGTATCAATATAAAAATATATAAATACAATACAAATATATATAAATATGTGCACGTAAATGCAGACGTCCCAAAACTTTTGGTAATATAGTGTATATACATGAGCATTTGTATTGCTCTCTGGGGAGATGCAATTGAGAGATGCAAAAATAGTTGTGCAATATAAATGTGGATGTAGGCATGTCTAAGCACGTTCTGTTTAGTAAATATTGAAAGAGTAGAAGTCTGAGACATTCTGTAATAGTTTTTTAGTACAGTGAGAGAATAGATTGCAGGAAGTGCAAAACAACAGAGAATTGTCAGCCTCTGCCAAATCGCTAACACATGTGATCAATTGTGCTATTTTGCGCTGTTGTAGATACAGTGGAATTGTTCACATTGCCTTCCAAAATCATCTTGTTGGCCTTGGATATCCACATTTGATGACTCAGACCAGTGGAACTTTGTTGGGTTCAGTCTCTTTGTTGTTTTGCATCAGTTTCCTTAGAGCTGAATGCAGTCAGAGATATTTATTTGCGGGCCTGCAGACAGTCCGCGAGGGACCGTTATGTGAGAGACAGGTGGAATTCACTGAGGCAGGCGGCAGGGGAATCCCCTCAGAGGAGCATGTTGAGACATGTCGCTCTCAAACTCTCCACTTGGACCATGTGACATTGTTTACTGTACACCCATATAACATTCTAACACCACAGTCTGACTGCTTAAGCAGCAGCCAAATTTGCCATTACCCTCTGACAAAAAGTGCTTAATGGGTCATTAAGGCTGATAAGCGATTCTCACACCAGAGCAGTCTTGGGGTGTAACATTTTTAAGCAGTGTGACAGTAGCTTAACTGTTTTCAAAACAGTGCTACAGTAGTTTTTCCAGTAACAACATGCTTCTTTTTTTTTTTTTTTTTCTCAAACAAGTAGTGGTGTAGCACAACAAAAAAACTTTTAACATTGATGCATTTGGAAGACACTTTTATCCAAAGTGACTTACTGTACACAGCATAAATGAGTACACCCCCTCTGAAACTTCTGAAAATCAGCAATTACTCAGTTACTTACAAGACATGTTAGGGTTCTTTAGAGATATAATGTTCCAGCAAGTCTGCTTAATCAGTTACCAAAGAAGCATGTCAAAGTTATTCAGGAAAATAAGATTTTCTTATCAAGGTGATAAAATGTTGTGTAGCAAAAATGAGTACACCCTCCTAAACGTTACTAAATAAAATGAAATAAAAATTTTCTGGTGTAAATTTAAGGCCATGTTTGATCAACAAGTATGTATGTTGAAACAAAACATTTAAAGAGAAGAAATTTCTTGACAATTAAAAGTGTTATATAGCCCACCAAATCATTCTCAGACTTAATGCTGACAACAATGGAAGCACTTGGGAGAGAACTGTCAGGAGACTTATTTTCTTAGCACAAAAGAGGACAAGAGGATTACCAAATCATTGTTTTAAGTGTGAAAATATAGCACAGAACTTCAAAAGTGACACAGTAACACAGAAATTCAAAAACAATTGACTTGTGACAATAATCAGGCCTTCATTTTAAGCTTTCATTTAGGGATGAGGGATTTTTTTGCTAGACAAAGAGCAGGAGAAATACCAAGCGAGTGTCTCAGAGCCAGCAAAAGCTATTCTTTAGAGGGTTCTGTAGAGTTGAGCAACACTCCCCATTAAAGATCAGGGCATTTAAGGAGCTCATCATCCAGGAGTTAAACAGGACAGATTTGACCATTTGTCATGAACTTGTTCACTCAGTGCCAAGAAGGGTCAGAGCAGTATATTCAAAATATAGGGCATACTAAGTACTAGAATATTATACATTTGTTGAATTTAATCTAGGGTGTACTCATTTCTGCAATCCTTCATTTAAACAAAATTGTGTAGAGGATGACAAAGTATGTGGAGCTTCAGCGCTAAAAAAAAAAAAAAAAATTGCACATTTAGTTAGTCCGATCAACTTGAAACTCAGCATGCAGTGTCTTGGTCCAAGTTGCCATGACCGTCTATGAGGACATTGGCATATCTTGAAAAACATGGCCGTCATCAACCAATGAAGTTTGAGCACCAATTAGATGAGGTTAACGGAGGCCGATCGGAAAGAAACATGGTATGGGTCATCGGCACGATTCTCTGAAGGTGCCTGAGAAGTTTCGAGCCAGTGTCACCTAGTGGTAAAATTAAATTTTCAAATGCTTATAACTTTGTGTGTAGTCGACATCACATCATTAGACTCCTGAATCCTTGCTGAGTCCAATGATACCAAACACATTATTATGGTTGTGTAATATTGTGATTTAGCACTTCAAAAACTTTTGCGAATATATTTGAAACCATTAGTCCAATCAAGATGAAACAACCACAGGAAATACGAAACTATGTGCTAATGCCCAAATGTCAAATTTTTGATAGGAAGTGGCAAAAAAAATCCAATCTCAATTGCTCCTGGGTAATTTTTTATGCTCTCATATATATGTCTATAACTTCAAAATGAAATGAGATATTTTCACCAAATTTGACACACATATGTATGGGCACACTCTGAGGACACCCAAAAACTGGTGGAGACTGGGCAATAGGTGGCGCTGTAACTGTCAAAAAATGGTCAATTTCCTGTATTGGCTGTAAATGGTCTTTTCCATCTATCATCTATGTGCTTACATGCTTGCTAAATAAAATATAATACCTTTTTTATGTCCTTAAAGTCTTAAAGTGCTTGAACCCCATTAATTGCCGCTCACAGCTATATTTTTGTATGTAATCAGACAAGTACAGTATATATTTACAAATATTTCCAAGACCCTATGAACCCTAAGTTTTCTGACTTATGAAATGTGATTTTGTGGGGTGTGTAAGGGCAGCTTGACTGCACTAAACTATTAGTGGTGATGATATTAAGCTCACTTTGGTATATTTAAGATTTTTCCCACTCTGGCATGCTTAACAGTTATTGCCTCATATTGATGATTCCTATCTAACTTGCCATCTACTTGAATTTGCTGTATCTAAGTTGCATTTTGTCCATCTCTGTTGGTTTCCTAGAGAAGTGGGATCAGTATGTGATAAATGTGCAGAGGGTCATGTCCTTCTGCAGTACGCCTCCAATTCTTCGTCTCCGCGCCCCTGCTCCCCGTCTGGACACTGGAGCCCCAGAGAAGCAGAGGGTGAGTTTACCGTCTCATCATTTCTTCTAAACACACTTGGTTGCCTTTGGCTAGTCCTGCACCCAGTCAATGCTGCTTTAGAGAATCGACGTACTGACTGCATCGCAGGCTATTGCACGTGTTGTGTCTAAGATGCAAGTGCCAAAAGTGCCTGAATATTACACATTTTTCATCTATCCCGTTATAGAGAATGTGTCATAGAGGTGATTAACTCGTCTACTGTCTGCATTCCGGATAAGTGTGATTTAGACTCAAGCAAAAGCCTTCAGAAAATATTTGTGGTCTGTGCATTTCCCTGGACAGACGCTTGTATGAATTTCTGGTCCAGCGTTTGTAATACTGAACTGTCTCTGCAACCAGAATAGAAAACCTCAGTGTCTCTGGGCCATTGAAACTCTTTACAAAAAGACCCGTAGTTTCAGTGGGATACTTGCTCAGCAGAGTCAAACGAGTGTGCAGGTTCTCCTGGTCAGAGGCATGTGGTTGCCAAAGTCTCATGAGTTCATGGCGGCAGCATCCCAAAGGAAATGTTTGTTGTCTGTTGCCATGACGAAATTGCATCCCAAGAGTAAGAATCTCATTTCATATTCTTCTGGTATAGTAGGATATCCAAACCTGTAGCTCTACACTACTGGTCAAGAGTTTGGAATAATATATATATATATATATATATATATATATAATATTTATGTTTTTGAAACAATACGGTAATATTATTGGAATTATTATTAATATTATTAGGATTTAAAACAGCTGTGAAATATTATTACAATGAAAACAATCTATTGTAAAATATATTTTATAACATAATTTATTCCCATGATTCCAGTCTTCAGTGTCACATGATCCTACAGAAATCATTCTAATATGATGATTTGCTGCTCAAGAAAAATGTATGATTATTATCAATGTTGAAAACCATTTTTGTTCAGCAAAGATGCATTGAATTGATCAAAAGTGACTGTAAAGACATTTATAATGTTATAATGATTTCTGAAGGATCGTGTGGCACCGAAGACTGGAGTAATGATGTTTACGTTGAAGACACGCTGCAGAAGAAATTGTTGAATAAAGTTATTTTTTTGCACAAAAAGTATTCTTGTCTCTTCATAACATTAAGGTTGAACCACTGCAGTCACATGTCTTTACAAATTTTCTGTATCTTGAATGTTGTAGTTTCATGGGAGATAAAAAACCTCTCTGATTTCATCAAAAATAGCTAAAATACTGTAAACTGCTTACAAAACAATTTTTATAATTATTTATTAATTTATTTTTAACAAACTACTTTTTTCTGCTCATGTTTCATGAATGGTGTCCAACGACAGGTGTCTCAGTCCTGCCTCAAACACACACCTCTGAGTGATTGTTTCTATGGGACGGTGCTCAAACAAACGGGTCGATGTTTGGCTGGTTAGTACAGTGCTGTTAGCTCCTGTTGGTTTATGTCCATGTTCAGGATAGTCACTAGTAAAGGATTTCTGACTATGCGTGTTTTTGTGGCGGCATCAGTGTTGCCATGACAGAATTTTCATGTACAAAGATGGCAGAATGCGAGTGACCGTGTGCCAGCCGAGCAACTGCCATTGAGGTCAATGAACTGCATGGAAGGCTTTCCCCAGGTAACATACGAGAGAAATGTCCTGATAGTGCCCACCTTGCTTGCACTCTTTGGTGAAATCAATCTTCTAATAGTTTGCTTGGTAATTTACAGTGCTCTCGTCCAGTGAAGAATGATTTAATGATTACATGTATTTTAAATGATGAATCCTCACCTCATCTTGTCAGAACATTGTGACACTGTCTTCTCACACTGATCTCATCAAAGCACTCTGGATCTCTTATAACAACACTTTAAACCTTGGATGAATGAATGCATCCTTTTTCTCTATTTTTGTTTCTTTTTTTGCCTCTCAGTACATCTTATGCTTGTGCTCAGTGTAACTGTGAACAGCTAAGTGTACGGTTAGCTGGCGGTGGAAATTTTACCCTTTATAAATAGTCTACACAGCTGTGCTGCTCCAGAATTTGCAGACAGCTGCTTTATTAATTATTGTTTGTGAGCATGGCTGGCATAAAATAGCATTGTGTCAGTTAGTTCCAGTCGCATCTTGGAGGAATTCTCTTACTCTGCAAATCAGAACATTCTGGGTTCTTGTTATTTGGCTGGTGATATATAGCATATATGTTTTTGTGCTCAAGTCAATGCTGTTCAAAAGCATTGCAGTCGTTGTTTGGAACAGAGGGGTGCTGTTCAGGAGACGGTGCATTTCCTTGCAATTAAAACGTTCCCATGGTCAGGACGCATTCGTTCATGCCTTTTCGGTGAGATTGTGTCTTGCAGTTTTGAATTAAATAAATGCAGCCTTGGTAAGCATAAAAGACTACTTTCAAAAACATAAAAAAAGAAATTGTAATTATTACAAACCTACGATCAGAGTTGGGGAAAGTATTTCGTTACACCTTTTTAAAAAGTAACTAATGGCATTGCTTAGTTACTTTTTATTGAAAAACTAAGTAACTGTTATGTAACTTTTTCTCACCTGAGCTGGGCTTGCTTGTTTGTACGGAAGAGGATTAGGGCCAAGCAATAATAAAAAAATAAAACCATCTCGAGATTAAAGTTGTTAAATTTCGAGAAAAAACTCGTTAAATTTCGAGAAAAAAGTGTAAATAAAATGTTGAGAATAAACTCGTTAAATTTCGAGAAAAAGTTGAGATAAAATGTTGAGAAAAAAATCGTTAAATTACGAGAACAAATTCGTTAAATTATGAGAAAAATGACGTTAAATTTTTAGAAAAAAGTCGAGATAAAATGTTGAGAATAAACTCATTAAATTACGAGAAAAAACTCATTAAATTTTGAGAAAAAGATTGAGATAAACTGTTGAGAATAAACTCATTAAATTACGAGAAAAAAATTGTTAAATTAGGAGAAAAAGATTGAGATAAAATGTTGAGAAAAATGTTGTTAAATTTCGAGAAAAAGGTTGAGATAAAATGTTGAGAATAAACTCATTAAATTACGAGAAAAAACTCGTTAAATTACGAGAACAAATTTGTTAAATTATGAGAAAAATGACGTTAAATTTCGAGAAAAAGATTGAGATAAAATGTTGAGAATAAAGTAATTAAATTACGAGAAAAAAATTGTTAAATTACGAGAACAAATTCGTTAAATTATGAGAAACATGTCGTTAAATTTCGAGAAAAAGGTTTAGATAAAATGTTGAGAATAAACTCATTAAATTTTGAGAAAAAAATCATTAAATTACGAGAACAAATTCGTTAAATTATGAGAAAAATGTCGTTTAATTTCAAGAAAAGTCAAGATAAAATGTTGAGAATAAAGTCATTAAATTATGAGAATAAAGTCATTAAAATATGAGAATAAACTCATTAAATTATGAGAACAAAGTCGTTAAATTCTGAATTTGTTCTCATAATTTAACGATTTTAATCTCGAGATGGTTTTATTATTTTTTTTATTCTTGCTTGGCCCTAATCCTGTTCCGTATGTTTGTCTTTTAATAATAAAAACACAAACGTTTTTTTTTTTTTTTTTTGGCAACTATTCAAACCTGAACAGTAGAGGGCGCAGCTCAAACAAACAGCGCCTCTGCACTTACTCGTGATTTCTCTGAACACTGAGACAGGAGAGCTGTCAGTCAATAAATGAGAACTTGCGTTACTTATTTCAAAAAGTAACTCAGATATTTTGCTGTAAATTTAAAAGTATTGTGTTACTTTACTAGTTACTTGAAAAAAGTAATCTGATTACGTTACTTGTAGCGTGTCACCCCATACACATTTCAAATTCTCACAGTGCTGTTCAGGAGGCAGTGAGTTTCCTTGCAATTAAAACAATTCCCACGGTCAGGACGCGTTCATTCATGCCTTTTTGGTGAGATTTTGGTTTTGATTTATATCTCTAGCAGAAGGAAAGGCTCATCATCAGTTGGAGCAGTGTTTCCTCTTCAGAAACCTGCTTTGATGATAATGAACTCACGCAGACAGTGATGGATGCGGGTCAGTGATTGCTGTTAACCTTATCGGAGAGCACTTCACTTCAGAACCCATCATTTTACTTAAACATTCTACAGACCGTAATTCATAATTTCCTTGATATGGCTCTCTCTTTTTAGGCAGCACACGTTCACAGTCTTAAAAATAAACACACGCGCTCTCTCACACAAACATTAACACATGCCGCACTTGTTGCAGTGTTGCGGAGACATGCCTGGGCTTGCCGCTGCTGCGGCGTGTAAACGGCTCTCTGTTTTCCCTCTTGGAATGATGCCCTGTTAATCGCAGTCCCCTCAACGCGCCCCTCTTACGGCAGTACTCATCCTGCGTGACGTGCTCCGAAGACCCCAGCGCAGCTGCTTGGCGATCTGTTTGTTTGTGCTTCTTGGCCAGGGGACAGCTTTGCAGCGTCCACCCTCTTCTGCCTCTTCCCGATGGCATTGCCGTGGCGTGGCCGCTCCACCTGCCGGCCGTGGAGTTCACAGGGTTTGTGGCTCATGTCCTCAAGCCACTCCTGCTGTTTGTATTCGCAGCCTACACGAGTCGGAGTGCCTCTCTCGTAAATCTTTACGGCCAGGAGAATTATAGCAGCCAAAGAAAAAAAGCACAAGAGAAAGTTAGAGGGGGAAAAAAACTGCAGATTGGGGAAACCATACAAGCCACTCTTGGCACTTCAGGCCACAGAAAGGCACATGTGGTTTGTGCCGTTTGCAGACAAAGGATGCAAGGGTTGAAGGGTTGGTTGGGCTGATTGAAGAGTGAAAAGAAAAGCTTCATCTGGTCAATCTACATTGTGGAGCAATTTGACCATATGTTTAAGGCATGTTTTAATCATGGCTCAGAAAACAAACACGCCGTCCATGCTTTTGCTCTGATATATGCCTTATGTCACCAAGCTGCATTTATTTAACCAAAAATGCAGGAAAAACTGTGATATATATATATATATATATATATATATATATATATATATATATATATATATATATATATATATATATATATATATATATATATATATATATATATATATATATATATATATATATATATATATAATATTATATATATATATATATATATAATATAATATTATATATATATATATATATATATATAATATAATATTATATATATATATATATATATAATATAATATTATATATATATATATTTAAAATCATTACTCCAGACTTCAGTGTCACATGATCCTTCAGAAATCATTCTAATATGTTGATTTGATGCTCAAGAAACATTTTTTTCTTTATAAATATCAATGCTTTTGCTGCTGAAAACCATGAGGGTAAAAAGTTTAGGGTAATATTAAACAAGAAAAAAAAAGAAAGAGAAATTAATACTTTTATTCAGCAAGGATGCATTAAAGTGATCTAAAGTAACTGTACAAAAATGTATATTTAAAATATTTAATGTTAATTGGAATTTTCTTTTTAAAATTTCTTAACATTGTTAGTCTTAACACTGATAATAACCGTTATTAATAATTGAGCACCAATAATTGATAACTGAGCACGAAAATACATGCATTGGGGAGTGCATCACAGTATAAAAATTTCAGTTCCTGTTGCCAGTAGGTGGCGCTATGTTGTGATACACCATCAGCCCCTATGAGAAAACCTACAGCTTGAGTTTGATCTAAATCAGATAATGCAGTATGTAAAAGCCTTTTCCTGTTTCCCTTTTTTGGCATGACTTACAAATAAATCAATACATTTTTAAATAAATTTTGCAACCCAAAAAATATACATAAATAAAATCATCCACAATGCAAGAAAAAGTGCACAGAAATGAACTGGATAAACTCTAAAACATTCAAGGGTGTAAAATCTCAAATTCAATACCTAATAAAAGGAAATTATTATGTCGGAAACATTGTTCTTAGCAACAAGGTATTGCACAACCCTGCTTAAATGTAGGGCTATATTGGCTGGCCATCATTGACCAAGTTTTGTGACGAAAGCATGAATCCCCTAATATTTAAATGTTTACTGCATGCACTTTCAAACAATCCAAAATGGCGGGATTCCTGTTGGGTGGAGCATATGACTTGCGGTGCGAAAGCTCAATGAGAACTATGTGTACTGAGCTATGTACGGTAAACCCATGTGACAGCTTTGAACCGGTCATAATGATCGTATTTTCCATCATGTGTGCAAAGTTTTAAGAGTTTTTGAGCATGTTAAGGGCCCCCAAAATCCCAGAAAAATAAATAAATAAATAAATCCTAAGGAAAACAGTAGTAAATGATAATAAAGGTGCGTTCACAGGATGTCGGAATTACCGTAAGATTCCGACTTGTAAAAAGCGTTCTCATAGAACTCGTAATTACAACTGAGAGCTCTGACTTGTACCACATGACTACTGCAGAGTCATTTTGGCATTGATAGTGTTTATAAAAAATATATAAATATATCTGTGCACTGACTTAAAAGTTTATTTTTACAAATATTTCGGCAACTTTTTGTCATTGTTTTTTTTTTATTAGTTATTTTAGTACATTAAGTTACACAAAATGCAAATGAGAAATGTTGCCTTGTCAACTGGCTGAAATAAAATAATTTTAAGTTGTTATTTTATAAATATATTCTACTTTACTTCAGTTAACGTTTATTTTATTTCTAGTGAAGAATAAAGACCTGGTATACTTTAAGCAAAATCGAAGAACAAACTGATGTGACGTCAAAATCAGGCCAAAACAAGGTTCGTTTTGTGTTTGTTTCAGGAGTTTGAAACAACTTGCCAAAGCGAACTTTTCGGAGAAGTTTGCTCCGGCTGAAAAATACCTTTGATCTCCCATTGGTCCGTGGCGATTATGTAGTAGGTGGGTGTGTGCTGTGGCTCCGCCTTCTTTCATGTGGAACTCGTCTCTGGTTCATTTCTGGAAAAAAAAAAAAAAAAAAACTTTGCCATGAATATATGGGGGCCTTATGGGGGTTTTTATTTATGGTTTTAATTTTAATTTATTAATTCTGGTCACTATCAGTCACATGGCTCTAGGAAATATGCAGCTCACTTCAATCAGAATCTGTTTACTGTTTTTCAATTTCGTTTACTCGGCTTGATCTCAGATGTTTGCACTAGGCTTGTTCCACCCTTCGCTCACTGAAGCAAACCTGTGCTAACAGTTCAACGTACTGCAATTACCTTAAGCGGGGCATTTTCAGCCATATAACGCCAGCCCCCCCACCTTCCCTTTTTTCCATGAATAAGCACTTTCCTAGACAAGCTAATACCCTGATGGGATTAGCTAATCAAGTGAAAATGCAAGGCACTAATTCATGGGCGAATTGTCAGGTCACCTTGAAAATCAGCCCACCGCTGCTGTGGCGGCTGAACCCTGACTCGAATACCTCCGGGACAGGGTTATTAGTCCGCCACGGAGTCATTTAGATAAAAGATGACAGTTATTCAACTTGTGAATTGACTACCTGATGAATACATTCATCGCAGCCGTTTATGCACTCCTTTTTGAATGTGCTCGCAAGAAGATATGCTCCCATCTTGAAAAGTTGTGTGGCCGGTCAAATGCAGCGTAAGCAAGGTTAGAACGTAAACCTGCGGTATCGAAGACATTTTTATTGTATGTTTACTTCTATTCTGGCCACACACATACTCACAATAATAAACGTGTTGAGATGATGTGGCCTGGAAAGCCAAAAACTCAGTGCTCAGTTGATTAAACACTGGAATTTTGTGCACTGCCCAGAAATGAGGTTAGCAAATGGCTTTTGCTGTTTCCAGTTTGGAAGTGCACAAAGGAAAAGCAGGAGAACACACTGTCTACAGTGCCCTGGCTTCTCCCCACATTTGATGAATGTTGGGGTACGTCACTCCCCGTAAAATGAGTTGCTGTTGACTCCAAATATGGCTGGACTGCAGCACATGAGAGGTAATTGCCAGGCTGAAATCGAAAGCCTTGTGCGGGCCTCATCCTCAAGTCGCTTGGATTTCTGGTTCTTGCCACAGAAACGAGTGAGAATGTGAAGGAGAAATGGACAGACAAGATGAAGTTTAACAACATGTAAATCCAAGTGTGTGACTGCATTTCTCATTATGCATAACTCCTTTTTCTGATTTACCGGTCCCGCACAGTACCGGGTTACTAGTCTTATTTTATTGATAATATGATGCAATGTTCCCTTGAAATGTTTACTCACATCAGCACTGTCAGATTTTAGTTTTTTTCCTTTAGGGGGTACGATAGCTTGTCACTGGGGTAGTACCTTTAAAAGGACAACTATGTACCTTGTCAGCCCCTAAAAGGTGCATTTTAGTACTAATATGAACTTTTATGGGCAAATAAGGTGCAAAGTTGTCCTTTTAAGTCTACTGCCACATTGACGAGATGTTGTACAACTAAAGGTACAAGTTTTGCACTTTTTTTTTTTTCTGAAATGTGCTTTGAATGCATATTTTTAGAATTTGTATGCGATCCTATCCACAAAATTTAAGGCCGGTACTCTCTGTTTGCAAAAGCTTGGCTTGGGTGCCGAAGAGTTATTATTCTTGTTTGAAAATCTGGTTCATATCCTTCACCGAACAAGATAAACTGTGGAAATCTGCAAGCCTCAAGTTAGTCCCCCCCCTTCTACAAGATCAAAAGAATTGCTTCATTTTTATCTGTATCGTAAATAGTAGCCTTTCCTGTCATTAACTGGTAAAGGAATATTGAAAAGGAGACCACAAGTTAAAGCTCTCTCAAACTAAACATTGCTTTGAAATAGATTTTAATGCAATTGATGCTTCTCTTAGGACCACCAGATGTGGAGCAGGCATGCGAGCCCAGCGTCCGCACGTGGAGTCCGCACAACGGCATGGATCTGGGCATGGTGCCCCCTCCCTGCCCTCTGCAAGGCTGCATGTTACAGCTGGAGTTTGCACATCCGGTGATCCCTGACTCCCTCACGGTGTGGGTGACCTTCTCCTCCCAGGAGGAAACAGTTCTGCCTGCCATCCACAATATCATCTTATTGACTGTAGGTGGCAACAACCTGTCTCTGGGTCCCAGCAATTTGTTCTGCGACACACCACTGACCATCAAGCTGGATGTGCACGAGAAGGTGTACGGCGTGCAGTTTTTCACCATGGAGCAACATTTGGAAATCGATGCTACTCTGCTCACGTCTAAACCCGACTGTCCTCTCTGTCGAGAATGTGAGCCGCTGCGCTATCGGCTTCTACGGCAGCCGGCGTTCATGCACGCACCCCAGGGCATCACGCTGAGCGACTCGATGCGAAGATACGTGGATAGGTGAGTCTTTTGGATTAATTCATGCTCCAGCAAATTGCTCATTTACACCTGATGCATTAACGAAGGTTGGCACACTGAACAGTTCTTTCAAAATGGTTTTATGCTCAATCCCTGGTTAATAATTTACTCTTATGACATGATTCTAAGTCTTGGCTAGTATTTAGATACTTGTGTCCAGCCAGAAAAAAAGTCATATTGACTTTGGAGCTTGTCTTCGATTTTGGAACTATTTTACCACAGAACAAAACTAACGTAATTCAAAGTTGGAGTGCGAAATGTGCCTGGTCAGTATTAGGCACAGCAAATCCCCGCTCAAATCTTGTGGTGTCTCTCTGTTCTTTTTCAATTCTCGAATGAAGCCAAAAGAAACAAAGAGAAAGATTCAGCTGCTGGTTGATTTCAGTCCAGCGCTTGGCATCAGAATGCCAGTTACATGCTCTGCCATCTTGAGGTTGTTCTGGCCTCGACCAGGCACCTCTGGTTTGGGCAGTATTACACTAATGCTTCCCTATTTAAGGCCAGATATTGGGTCTCTGGTCAGCGTTTCTGTATTGGCCACTTCAGCATGCATGTGAACTTAAGGGTTTAACTTGCCACCCACTGATATGTGAAAATGTGCAGATCACAGATTTATCTACTACCAGCATTGTTTATTCTTGCACAGACGATTATCACAATGAACAGTAATGCTGACTCTTCTGTATTCATGCAAATGCAAAATTTTTCTGCACACCTGCGTCGGAGATCGGGGATGGTTGTAACATGGAGTCAGTTGTAATGCTGCTGGTTTAAGCATTTCACAGTGCAAAAGTTTACATTAATCCAAATGAATCCAATTCGAATGTCATACCCTAAACTTTGCATCAGTTTACATCTATTCAAACGAAACATCTTTCGGCAGTTGTCTCGTTCAGAAATAGAAAAAGCCACCAAATTTCATCTGTCTCTGCACCTCAAACATGATTGCTGTTTTTGCCTTGATGATATGTTTAAAAATGTTAAAACAGCTTATTAAGCAAATGTTCTGTCTGTTCCACTGACCAAATCTTTCCACCTGCAGCCACGTTTAATACCTAGGATAAACATACACACCACATCACTGTGCGAGTTGCATGGTGCAGGTTTGCAGATGCATCTTTTTCCACTTTATAGGAATTTTTCTTTGCTATAATGTAGCTGAATAAAGCAGACATGTTTTTGATCTGATCTGAGGTAGGTAAGGTTTTGGCTCAAGTAAACTGTGGTCAGCTCACAGCTGGGGCTTGAGAGTCTGTTTTCTGAGTGACGTTGATTCTGAGATCTGAATCAATTACAATCACTTCTTCTGAGCTCCCATGCTGAATGCATTCATTACCTCAGTTCTGATCCAAGAAAGATATTGATCTTTGGTAAATATGTTCTGACACCTCTACCTAATTTGGGTCACCCATGTGTCTCTTGGCACTCGCTCGTTAATTTGAATAGAAAGTCTTTGGTTTTGGATTTATACAATATGGAACATTTAAGGTCTGTTCAGAAATATGAGAGTAGGGTTGAAGCTTTAAAACATGGGAGTAAATCACGGAGAAGTGTTGACCCCGCATGTGTGTGACACTGGCCCTCTGAAACCCCCCAGCCATCTGCTATTCCTCTCCCTGACCTGGCCCTCTTTGCTGTCATGGCTTCAAAGGGCACCCCTGCTTTGAGCTGACAGGACCCCCCTGCCAATGAGAAAGAGGCCAAGACAACTGGCCAACTCATCCGCTTTAGGGGCCCCAACCTCCTGGATCCTGGTCCCCCTTGGTTTAAGACTCTCACCTCATGACACTATCATGTCAAGTCCACTGGTTATGGCATTCTAGAAGCTCCACCCTCCTACCAGCTAATGATGCAATGATTACAGCGGTTTGAGGTTGTGCCCCATAGTCTTTAATCTCACTGTAAAATTGCTTTATCCAGCTTACGGGATAAGTACATTTGAGAGCAAATTGCATCGAAACCAACTAACAGTTCTAGGTTTTAGAAAGCAAGTCATTTTGCATTTTTTGGATCCGCTTATGAAAAACGCATCCTTTGCCTCCTTTTTCAGTGGTTTTGGTGCTAGATCTTTTGGAGCAAGGTGACCTTTTGAACACGGTTAAGCACTTGTGTAGGCAACTTTCACGTTTCCTAGAAGATCCCCCTAACTCCTAATTGGTTTCGGACCAAAACGTTCCATTAAGTACAAGAGTTTGGCCTAGATTATAGGTAAACCAATGTGAGTTGCATAGGGAATGTGCATGTGCTATACACCGCTGTAGAGCTTTTGACGTCATAGCTGACCGCAGTAATCCCTGTTTACCAGAAGTCATGTTCAGAGGGAAGATTTGCACTGTGGAAATGTTGGAGTTTCTCTGTAAATTCAGCGCTATGAGTTGATCTCCTTTATACTTGATTGACATTATTTCTCAACCAGAACAACTAGGGATGACCCAACTAATGATTTATCTTCGTTGGTGTGTTCACTTTATTACTGCAGTGTCATCATCCCCAACTCAATCCCTAGAAATACAAGGAAAACCAAATCTTCTGTGGTTTCGGAAATATGACTACATGGAGGATTTGGAATTATGTGTAGTGTAGATTGTTCAGAGAGAACTCCTGTCGGCCTGCTGAGATGTGGGCATCTCATTTAAGACCATCAGTTGCCGTTTGCCCACAAAGCAACTAAATCTTGTCTATTCTTTAGCAGAAAACACTCATGCTATTGTTGCTTGCGTTTGGTGTTTCTCTTGAGGAGGTCTCTTGTTCGGGCACTTCATAAGTCTTGATGTGTATCTGTGGAAGTCTTCCAACAAGTACTGAGCATCTTTCTTTGCAATCAAGAATTCCAGGTTGGTTTTTTATTAAATGAGGTATTGTCTGAGCTTTCCTGAGCTTTCTCTTCCTCCCGTCTATAACTTCAGCACGGGTTCTATAAGTTAAACACTGAGGTGCAAACAGATGGTAGCATCACGCGTTGAACTCCGCCAGCGTTTGACCGATGAGCTGCGAGTGCGACTCTGTTGATGTGTTAACTTATTTCATGCCATGTCATCAACATATATGCCATAAGCTTATTGGCGGGCCTGTTGATCTGTCGAGTGAAAGGCTCACATGACATCATATGACATATCATCAGCTGCACCAGTTCAGAAGAGTTGAGAATACAATGAGACGTGCATTAATAAGACACAGATGAAGTTGTGTTGAAGGGTGGATGCTGAGCAGACGATGATGGCATTCTCCGAGACTGCTTTCTTCAACACCTCTGCACATGTGTGACATAGAAAATCTGGAGGCAGATGTCTTTTTATGCAATAGGAAGTGGTTCTCCGTGGGAATAGGCATGAGCACTCAGAAGTGAAGGCAAGGATCATTTACACAATGATCTGATCACTTTTTAGTTGAATTATAAAATGCATTTCCAGTTTGTCAGACAGCACATGGTAACTTTCAATCCGGGCCAGCAACACTGTTCGACGCTCTGTAGGGAGTGAATTTGAGTATTATATACAAAGGGTGTGTTTTCCCCTTTAGCTTAGTAAGAAGAAGGTCTTGCATTGGCATTAACACAGTTACATATTGTTCACTGATCAATGCAACATAAACCATAGTCTAGTGGTCGGCTGATATTGATGTTTTTTAATGGCTGATATCTGTGGACTACTGTGTGGCTATCACCAAAATGTGAACTTAATGATGGGCTACTTTAAGCTGTTTTAAATAGTGAATTTACAGGTTAAACTGTATGTTTGCTGAAACTACAGGTAGTACACGTACATATGAAGTACAAGCTTTGTTACACAGCCCTGAATGAAGGTGTGAGGGCCACATTTGTACAGGACCATACTGTGAAAGCGCTCTTCAAACAACGTCAAGAGTTGCCTTCCCTAAAATCTGTTTTCTGTTCCTATTTATGTCTTCTTTTCCACATATTTGCTCTGTTTTTTTCTTCAGTTTGTTGCCTTTCTCTTTTTTGCTCATTGCATGCACACTCTTATTTTTGTCTATTCCAGCTTTTTTTCTTTCTTTTTTTTTTTAAATGTCAGACTGAATGTTGACTTGTTGATCTTGGCAGATAGTATCAAGGAAGCCTCATTTGAACTTTTGGTCTGGAATAAGGTCTATTGTGAAAATGCTGTGATCTCTGTGTGGCAACTAGCCTGACTCATCTCAGAAACCTCATTCAACAACACATGCTACAGCCTTCATATTGCAATTGGGATCTTGCTAATTTAGTTTTCACGCCTAAACGTGTCTGTTAACTAAACAGGGCTGAGATGTAATATTTGTCCCTTAATGCCATGTGATTTCACATTGTGGCCTAACCAGGTGTGATGTGCGATGATCAATGTCTCTCTTTAAAGTGGAAATGTTGTACGATGAGACAAAATTACAGCCAGTCAGTCTGGCATTTATTTACACACTTGGAAATGTTTAAAACAAATTTAATTTGTTCTAGAAAAATGTGGGAAAGTTATGTCAAAGTTAATTGATGTTAATTAATTGAAGTGTTAATTGTTATCAGAGTGCAACTATCCTCATTCTCTTTCACTCATGTTTTTGAGCGCATACAGTATTTAAAGATACAAAGTCATGTAATCGAACATTATTACATTGCTTAATTAAACTAGCATAGACAACTTCTACATTAGAGATGAGAGGTAACACAGTTAAATGACTTTTATTTTATATATATATAAATATAAAATCCCAATTAAATACACACTCTGTTTGCGTATATTGATGAGGTCTCATGTGAATGTTGAATGTTGAGAAAATTGCTTTTCCCTGTGCAAAGCTTATTTGTGTTTTTCTTGTTTCATTTTATGGGACTTTCACAGACGTTTTCCCCTTTTCCAAAACACAGGCAAATTGCCGGTGTCATTCATGTCAAGTGCTAATTTGAATGATTTGTTTTGCCTCTTATTAAATGTTACTGCTTCCCTGCCCATTAGAACAGGCACCTTATAACTCTGCTGACGGCAGCACAAAAACACTTGGCCTCACGTGAACCTGCGGCGTTCATAATAAACGTAATGTCTGTGGCACTCTGGTAATTTGGCAGTGTTGTTTTGTTAATCAGCAGAGATGTGCTTGCGTTTCTCTCAGGGAACGTGTCCAACGTAAATGCAAATAATGAAGGCTTTGTGTATTTTCCTCTCGCTCATGTTGGCTCTTTTATTAATGACCTGTGTATGTGTAGTTTTGGAGATGGAAAGCTGAGAGACTTGGGGTTCCTGTCTAGTAGTTAATGCACATGCTGTTTTGTAGCTTTGTGGGTGGGTTGTAGTTTAGAATATTAGTGGATATGAGTGTAGAAAAAAATGCAGATGGAAGTTTTATGTGTATGGTTTTCTTTGTCTTTTTAGTGGTGGGGTTTGTCCAGACTTTATACATTTGTATATTTCAAAGACAATATAAGTAATTATGAAATAATATATAAAGATTGTCTCACTCAAGTGGGTCACAATAACTTATGAAAGCTTGTTTCTGCCAATAAAAAAAAAAATAAAAAAAAAGGCAATTGTGACTTTTTATCTCACAATTCTGAGAAAAAAAAGTCATAATTGTTATATGAAGTTTTAAAGGCAGAATTGCGAGACATAAAGTCAGAATTGCATCAAAGTCAGATTTGCGAGATGTAAAGTCAAAATTGCATCATATAAAGGCAGAATTGTGAGATATAAAGTCAGGATTGTCAGATATAAAGTCAGAATTGCATTATAAAGTCAGAATTGCATCATATAAAGTCAGAATTGGGAGATATAAAGTCAGAATTGCATCATAAAGTCAGATTGTGAGTTATAAAGTCGGAATTGTGAGATATAAAGTCAGAATTGTGAGTTATAAAGTCAGAATTGCGAGTTATAAAGTCAGAATTGCATCATATGAAGTCAGAATTGCATGATATAAAGTCAGAATTGTGAGATATAAAGTCAGAATTGTGAGATATAAAGTCAGAATTGCATCATATGAAGTCAGAATTGCATGATATAAAGTCAGAATTGTGAGATATAAAGTCAGAATTGTGAGATATAAAGTCAGAATTGCGAGTTATAAAGTCAGAATTGCATCATATGAAGTCAGAATTGCATGATATAAAGTCAGAATTGTGAGATATAAAGTCAGAATTGTGAGATATAAAGTCAGAATTGCATCATATGAAGTCAGAATTGCATGATATAAAGTCAGAATTGTGAGATATAAAGTCAGAATTGTGAGATATAAAGTCAGAATTGCGAGTTATAAAGTCAGAATTGCATCATATGAAGTCAGAATTGCATGATATAAAGTCAGAATTGTGAGATATAAAGTCAGAATTGTGAGATATAAAGTCAGAATTGCGAGTTATAAAGTCAGAATTGCATCATATAGTCAGAATTGCGAGATATAAAGTCAGAATTGCATCATAAAGTCAGAATTGTGAGTTATAAAGTCATAATTGCATCATATAAAGTCAGAATTGCATCATATAAAGTCAGAATTGCATCATATAGTCAGAATTGCGAGTTATAAAGTCAGAATTGCATCATATGAAGTCAGAATTGCATGATATAAAGTCAGAATTGCGAGTTATAAAGTCAGAATTGCATCATATAGTCAGAATTGCGAGATATAAAGTCGGAATTGCATCATAAAGTCAGAATTGTGAGTTATAAAGTCAGAATTGCATCATATAAAATCAGAATTGCATCATATAGTCAGAATTGCGAGATATAAAGTCAGAATTGCGAGATATAAAGTCAGAGTTGCGAGATATAAAGTCAGAATTGCATCATATAAAGTCAGAATTGAGATATAAAGTCAGAATTGAGATATAAAGTCAGAATTGCGAGATTTAAAGTCAGAATTGCGAGATAAAAAGTCAGAATTGTGAGGTATAAAGTCAGAATTGCGAGATATAAAGTCAGAATTGTGAGATATAAAGTCAGAATTGCATCATATGAAGTCAGAATTGCATGATATAAAGTCAGAATTGTGAGATATAAAGTCAGAATTGTGAGATATAAAGTCAGAATTGCGAGTTATAAAGTCAGAATTGCATCATATGAAGTCAGAATTGCATGATATAAAGTCAGAATTGTGAGATATAAAGTCAGAATTGTGAGATATAAAGTCAGAATTGCGAGTTATAAAGTCAGAATTGCATCATATAGTCAGAATTGCGAGATATAAAGTCAGAATTGCATCATAAAGTCAGAATTGTGAGTTATAAAGTCATAATTGCATCATATAAAGTCAGAATTGCATCATATAAAGTCAGAATTGCATCATATAGTCAGAATTGCGAGTTATAAAGTCAGAATTGCATCATATGAAGTCAGAATTGCATGATATAAAGTCAGAATTGCGAGTTATAAAGTCAGAATTGCATCATATAGTCAGAATTGCGAGATATAAAGTCGGAATTGCATCATAAAGTCAGAATTGTGAGTTATAAAGTCAGAATTGCATCATATAAAATCAGAATTGCATCATATAGTCAGAATTGCGAGATATAAAGTCAGAGTTGCGAGATTTAAAGTCAGAGTTGCGAGATATAAAGTCAGAATTGCATCATATAAAGTCAGAATTGAGATATAAAGTCAGAATTGAGATATAAAGTCAGGATTGCGAGATTTAAAGTCAGAATTGCGAGATTTAAAGTCAGAATTGTGAGATAAAAAGTCAGAATTGTGAGGTATAAAGTCAGAATTGCGAGATATAAAGTCAGAATTGCGAGATATAAAGTCAGAATTGCGAGATATAAAGTCAGAATTGAGATATAAAGTCAGAATTGAGATATAAAGTCAGAATTGTGAGATATAAAGTCAGAATTGAGATATAAAGTCAGAATTGTGAGATATAAAGTCAGAATTGAGATATAAAGTCAGAATTGTGAGATAAAGTCAGAATTGCGTGATATAAAGTCAGAATTGCATCATATAAAGTCAGAATTGCGAGATATAAAGTCAGAATTGCATCATATAAAGTCAGAATTGCGAGATATAAAGTCAGAATTGCGAGATATAAAGTCAGAATTGAGTTATAAAGTCAGAATTGAGAGATATAAAGTCAGAATTGAGTTATAAGGTCAGAATTGCGAGTTATAAAGTCAGAATTGTGAGATATAAAGTCAGAATTGAGTTATAAGGTCAGAATTGCATCATATAGTCAGAATTGTTGCAGGCTTTCAAATAGCATTGCGCGATGAGTCAGTTAATATATATGTGTGTATTGGCACGATTGTTCAATTAATTAGCCAATTTTTTTGCTGATTATCAGCCGTCACAATCGTTCACCACCCGTGCCGTGACCCTCTCCTCAAAGCCCAGTACTCACTGAGCGGGTTTGGGTTACATTGTCTCAGCACAACTTCATCCCTCATGACATCCAACATGGTTCAGCTTGAGTACAGATCCTCTTTCCTCTTCAGACTGACACAAGATCAGATGTCTCTTATCTCTGATCTCAACCACCACCAGCTGATGGTTCAAAGCGACAGTTCATGTGTTTAGAGTCAGCACTAAACCAGCACTACAAGTTTTCAGGGTGTAGGAGGAGTTGGGTCGGATTGACAGCGTTCCCTGTAGTGTAAACCCTGCTGTGTTAGCATCCTTAACCTGACTTTTTCAGAAAAGAAATAATCAGATAGCTCTTACTGACCGCTGTTAGGAGGTGACGGAGCTGTGCTAGAAGCTATTTGCACTTGTATTGTGCATTAAGGGAAGCCTTTAAAGCAGGGGTGTCCAATCCTGCTCCTGATGAGCACCCCAATTAAACACACCTGAACCAGCTAATTTAGAGACTTCCAGAAGCTTTAAGGCAGGTGTGCTGAGGCAAGCTGGAGCTAAACTCTGCATGACAGTGGACCTCCAGGGAAAGGTTTATAGACGCCCCTGCCTTAAAGTCAGTGAACTGTTGGGCTAAGACAGATGCAGGGTCATAAATAAATGAGGGCTTGTGGACGTATCACAAATGAATGGCATAGTTTTGGGGATTATTTCATTCTATGGGGTGCCAACTTCAGGAGGTGCCAGAACGACTCAAAAAAGCCCGTGCACTGTTAAACAAAGCTGTCGTGATTAAAGAGAGATAACATTTAGGGTACGTTTACACAACAACGACATGGTTAAAATGGAGAAGTTTTTCCTTTGAGTTTTCCGCGCACAGACGACACCATTGTCAAAACGATCCCCATTCATACGAATCCGTGAAAACAACTAAAAACGCTGTATTCTTCTGGCAGGCCATTAGATGGCGATGAAACACTATAGACTGAACATGTAATACACATGTGCATGACGTCATCATTTTCACAGATTTGGGTTTTTGTTGTTTACAAGGAGACCGTTTTCAAAACCTTGCATTTTCAGGCACCCAAAACGCTGTTGTCGTGTAAATGAACGGCCGAGACGCATAAAAAGTTTTACGTTTTTATTTGCCGTGTAAACAGCCCCTTAGATTTTCTTTTTTCTTTTTACAAATTTTTACAATGCTAGTAAGAGATTCGGTCTGCAGCGTTGACAGCTTCAGTGATTATAACAGTTTTTACGATAGAACTCGTGCTGAGCTCAAGTCATTGACCGCTCCTAGTCAAGACCGAATGTTCTTTACTTGCATTTAAGTAGTCTGGTTCAGTGTTTGCTGTAATCTAGTCCTGCAGCTCTATCAGAGTTCCTCAGAACACCTCCACCTCCCCAGCTCCACCTGTCTAGATCTGCTGCAGGATTGATGTATGTGTATTTATGCAGCAGCAGCAGATCTTACATGCTCACATGTGTATTTATCAGCAGTGGTAAGTTCATACTTGCTCTGCAGCAGCAGCAATAATCAACAGCAGCAGCAGATCTAGTCCGCCAAGACCAAATACATTAACATTGCCATATTCAATAACTTTCAAGTCAAATCTATTTTGAGCGTTGTCATTATTGAATTAAACTTCGGGGGAAAAAAATTACAGTGTAGGCCGATACAGTATAATTATATCAAAGGGGTCCTTGATTATGAGTTGACTTTTTTTTAACTTTAATTAGTGTGTAATGTTGCTGTTTGATCATAAACAACAGCTGCAAAGTTGCAACGCTCAAAGTTCATTGCAAAGGAGATATTTTCTTTTACAGAAATCACTTTTTATGAACACACAACAAAGGGGGCGGGGCCATGTTGGGCTGCTTTAGAGAAGAGGAAGAGTTGTTGTAGTCGAGTGTTGTTCATTTTACGCCGGACTGCTTCACAAACGAGGGTCAATTCAACACAAAAGATGAACATGACGGCACATGCTAGTGGATGAGTTGAATCAACTCCACAGCAACTACATCAATTTATCCACTAACCATTCAGAAACGTCTAAAAGTTGTAACTTCTTCCTGAGTCTCTCCATCAGTGTCGACTCTGGTTTGAACAATGTAAGGCTGAACACTTTCATCATTTTGGCTGCGTGAGATTCTCCAGCTTTGTTGTTGTTGAGCTGTTAAAGCTCCGCCCTCTTCTGGAGCAGCAGCTCATTTGCATTTAAAGGGACACACACAAAAACGGCGTGTTTTTGCTCAAATTTGAGAAGCTATAATAAATGATCTGTGGGGGATTTTGAGCTGAAACTTCACAGACACATTCTGGAAACACCAGAGACTGATATTATATCTTGTGAAAAGAGCATAATAGGTTTAATAATTACATGTTGAATGCCACCTTTGAGCAGTATTATGCTGTCTGTGTGAATAAAAATGAATGCCATGTAAGATGCAGCTTCTGTGCCACCTTTGCAGTGTAAAGATTGCTTTTGATGATAAAAATGTATTTGTAGCAGCCCATAGTATTTTGATTTTTTTAATTTAATACATTAAATCAAAGTATTTCACACTACAAGCAGAGTCAATCCTAGTGGCAAATAATGACCCTTAATCCAAAGTGCATTCCTGATCCTGGACAGATGTGTGATGGTTTCTTGCATTTTTCCACAGGGATGTTGAGTATGGTGGTGTCTACACATATCAGGTCCAAACCATCTCCAGTCGGAGCGAGAGCGAGCCATCACCTCCGTTCACACACCGCCTTGGAGCGCCGTACTGTGGAGACGGTCTCATCCAGAGGTGAGATCAGACATACAAAACATACAGAATGTAAACTGGAGCATATCGAGCTACTGTTGAATAATATAGAGTTCTTGAGGCATCTGGAATCACAAAATGAATTGTGGTTCATTAATTTACCTATATCAGAAGAATCTGTTAATATATGATGTATTTATTGGATAGTAGGGGCCTTTGAGTCTCTTCTGATTTACAGGATCATCACATTAACCTTGAGGCTCTAACACTGCCTCAACAAAACATCTTAAAGTTGTTGGGAAACATACTGTCATATATCCACACCGCACACTTTAAATGTTCATATAGAGGTTCATGCTTTTATCAACATAGATTTATATCCACCAAGGGAAATCATCAATATTAAGTTTATTATATATACATTGATTTATTTCAGGTCCCAGGGAGAGGAATGTGATGATATGAACACTATGAATGGAGACGGCTGCTCCGGCCACTGTAAGAAGGAGCCGTTTTTTAACTGTATTGGTAAGTGTCGAGAGAAACCGTAAGTGCATCAGCAGCTCATTACAGCCATCTGTCATACGGCTACGACAAAAGTGTGGCACGCTTTTAAACGTACTCAATGCAGTACGTCAGTTTTGGTTGACAGTTTTGCGAGATGTGTTACCGCCTCGCTCCGAAAAAAGCATCTCTGAGAGCAGCACTTTAGGAGTTACAGCTTAGATGAGCTCTTCCCTCCAGAGCCAAAGCTATTTTTTATCAATAGCATTATGACATCCTTGTAAAATCTGTAAGACGTTTAATTCAAAACGAACACTATCAAATGTCTTGGCACCTTCTCCCTTTCTGTATTATTAATAATAGAATGCTTTCAGGTCTCTGGAAGGAAAGGTTACGTCACTGAAAGACAGCAGTAGGTTACTGTTAGAAACAAGTGCAAAGCCTCTCATAAGTGTAAAACAGACACTCGTAGCTACTGTTCTTGATATAGAGCACATCAGTGACACCTATTCAGTGTTCAGCAGCTTGGGCTCGCCGTGGACCAACTTGTTGTGAGTGGACGGACTTACTTATTTCACATGCGAAAGGGTTAGCCAATCACAACAGCGAGCATTTGGATATTTAGTAGAAGTCTTAAAGGTACAGTACCAAAAAAAGGCCAATTTTATCCCATATGTCAGAGAGAGGGTGTTTATAAAGACTAATACAACTAATAAAGTGATAAATACACTTTTCTTTTTGTTCAGTAAGATTTTTTTGAAAGAATTTATTACTTTTATTCAGCAAGCATGCATGAAATTGACCAAAAGTGACAGTAAAGACATGGAAATGTTGCAAAAGATTTATATTTTAAATATGTGTTGTTCTTTTGCACTTTCTAATCATTGAAGAATTCTACAAAAATACGAATCACTTTTTTCAACATTGATAATAATCATAAATGAGCATCAAATCATCATATCAGAATGATTTCTGAAGGATCATGTGACACTGAAGACTGGAGTAATGATGCTGAAAATTCAGCTTTGATCACAGGAATAAATTACACTTTACTATATATTCACATAGAAAACAGCTGTTTTACATTGGAATAATTTTTCCTGCATTTCTGATCAAATAAATACAGCCTTGGTGAGCAGAAGCGACTTGATTGATATGATTCCTCTTTATTTCTACCATTTGCTGAAGGAGCCACATCTGTGTGGCAGCTTGAAAGATTTGTGTTTTTGTGTGGAACCATCAGGCACCATCATGAATGAACCGTTTGTCTTTCTGACTGTGCAACTGATTGTTTTTTTAGCTGGATTCCGCTGAACCAAAGATAGCGTTTGGTTTTCCTTATCTCAATATTGTGTTTGAATTAGGTTGTCCAGAGACAGTGCAATTGCTCGTCTCATTGTCTCTGAGGAATATAATGGTATCACGGGTACGGTGTGGCACAGAGGTGCATATGGCTGTGTGCAAGGCCACGTGAACGCTAGGTGTGTGTGTGTGTGTGTTTGTCCCCCTCTGCAGCCCCTCGTTTCAACATCAGCAGAGCTGAGCAGAGGGGAGCTCTGGAATTTATGTGAAGGCTCGAGCCAACTTGGCACGGCATGCCTCCGTCCTCCTTGCTGGAAACCCTTACACTGAGAGACAGACAGGCAGAAAGAGAGACAGTTTATCACTACATATATGCTCATTATCACTATTTTTGGCTCAGTCTTATTCTGTACACAGTTCATTTTTCTCTATTATGTGCTCGACTGACGTGGCTTGTTTAATTTATTAAATTGGTGACACTTTACAATAAGGTCCCATTGCATTAATTTAATTAACATTTAATGTGTCCCTGTTCTGCTTCTTTTCTGATATTACCTTTCATGTAGTGTGAAACATATTTGTTTATGAATGTAAAAGGTCTGCAAAGTTTCAAGGATCAAAGTGCAGATAAACGGTTATTGTCTCTCAAATGAGTCGAAAGTAATTCCAGTCTCACTTCCTGCATGAACCCATGTAATTTTGTAACAAATTTGCATAATTCCAGCCCATGGTCTTCATTGGCTGCCTGTGAAAAACGTCTGCTTTGCTCCGCCCTCAATCATTGCAGTTGTATCTGAGACTGGAAGAGTTTAGTTTGTGTTGTTCATGTCGAGAAGATGTTTTTTTCTGCTGCCAAAGCAAATCCACTTTGATGTACTTCCAAAGGATGAGACTTGCACTTAAACTGATACTGTAAAACTGTTGTGAAGCTTCCGGAGCTGAAATTCAGATATGGTAATGAGCGTTTGGTATTCGACACATGCTGTAAAGAGTCGACCAATCACAACAGAGGGGGTCATCTGACCGAGCAGAGCAGGCTCTCGGAAAGTCGGAGTTTAGAAAACTGAACCGTTTCACTAGCCCCAAAATTTACATAAACCCCGCCCCCGTGAACACACAACAAAGGGGGCGGGGCCATGTTGGGCTGCTTTAGAGAAGAGGAAGAGTTGTTGTAGTAGAGTGTTGTTCATTTTACGCCGGACTGCTTCACAAACGAGGTTCAATTCAACACAAAAGATGAACATGACGGCACATGCTAGTGGATGAGTTGAATCAACTCCACAGCAACTACATCAATTTATCCACTAACCATTCAGAAACGTCTAAAAGTTGTAACTTCTTCCTGAGTCTCTCCATCAGTGTCGACTCCGGTTTGAACAATGTAAGGCTGAACACTTTCCTCATTTTGGCTGCGTGAGATTCTCCAGCTTTGTTGTTGTTGAGCTGTTAAAGCTCCGCCCTCTTCTGGAGCAGCAGCTCATTTGCATTTAAAGGGACACACACATAGGAGCTGAAACTTCAGACACATTCTGGGGACACCGGAGACTGATATTACATCTTGTGAAAGGGGCATTATAGGTCCCCTTTAGTGCTTTAGAAGTGTTGTTCAACATTTGTTCATGTTAACAAAAGGAACCTTATTGTTTAGCGTTGCCATTAAATTCTGTTTAAATTTGTTTTAAAATGATTAATTTAGCTAAACTTGTAAAGGGTCTCTTTCTTAGTGTATTGTGCACTGTTGATCTTCATTTTATTTGCAGCACTAATATTCAGTTTGTTGATAAGATGCCAGATAGACAGTGGATGGAGACACAATGTGGGAGAGAAAATGTGATTTGGAGAATGAGAAATAGTGATGAGGAATATTGAAGGAGAGAGGCTAAAACTCTTAAATGAGGAATAGTGGCTCCAGGGCATGGAAAACTCATCCCAAATATCCCAAAACTCAACAGCTCTCCTGTCTTACTCACGGCCCTGGAAAACCTGATGTATCCGAAACCTGAAAAACGCTGCCTTCGGAGGTAGGAAAGCATGAAGGCACATCTGAAACCAATGTTTGCGCAACATCCTGTCTGCTAAGATGCCTTCATCTGCCCGGATTCTGAAGGCAGTATAGATGTGTCCAGGGTCCAAAATTAACACCCAGCAGTGGCAAATCTGAGAAACTACTCCGCCATTGGCCGGTACCCTTATTAGGACCTGCAGCATGATGGTTTTAAGTTATATTTGAGAAGGACAGTCTGACCCTCACTGTTGTAGATTATGTGAGTGATTCAGATCAGGCATGCAAGCCGCCTGCTAAATAAAACATCTGTTGCCATTCTTTGGAGCTCCATGTGGTGACACATATGTTGAATATTGCTCACATTAAGCCATCAAAGTGAACATTTTCGGAGAAAAATCACAACGAGTCTTCACATTCTTGAAGTGGGTATGCGAGTGCAACACAATGACCTGTTTGTCCTCAAAATGCAAAATACCGTTTCATGGCTAGTAGAAATATTTATTTTTGAATTCACTCGTCATTGGCAGGTGTGGATGTGTCCTTTACTTCACTGCCTAATGATATCCAGCAATCATGTGTGTGTCGTCTAAGAACACAAACAAGCCCATTATAGTTAAAGGGGAAAATGGAAACACATAAAATGCATTCTCATGATTCCTAAACTCACTTTTGGGCATCTTTCAGAACTCTTAGTACTAAACTTTAACAGATCATCATATTTTCAGCTGACTTCTATACACAAAATCATCACTTTATCATCATACCTAATAATTTGTTTAATATAGACATTCTTTCAACCTACAGGCTAATGGGTAAAAGTGTCTATACCTACATTTTAATAAATTGTCTCACCTATAAGCCTGCATGCAATTCACCACAGTTTCCAGCTGAAATGAACACTATTTGGTAGAAAAACCCCACCAACCTCTATTCCTTTTCACACAGATTATGATTACAGGGGTAGATTATCGATTAACAATGTATTTTTTGTGTGGCATCTTTAATACTCAAAACACATTTACCATAGTACATGATTTCTAAACTACATTTTGACTAAACTGAATTTGTCTCTAAAAGAAAGGACATTCTCTGTAAATTTAGGCAAACTTCTCTTCTACATTGGCTCAGCTACAAAATGGTGTCCCTCAAGGGTCAATTTTAGGACCCTTGTTATTTTCATAGTACATGCTTCCCCTAATCCGTATTTCTGATGCGTATAATAACAACCAACATAAAACACTGACAGAATAGCTCTCTGTTTTGGGTAAAACTGACCATGCTTTTAGCGCTACTCACCAGATATTTGTGTTGTGGAAAGAAGCAGCAGCGTGATATCATTTAGCAGAAATGTTGCCACTGGCACATATTTACAATAAGCATGAATTTTATTTAAAGCAATATACTCACATAGTGCTGTAAACTTAACTTTTAATTTACATTTTCCTATTTATTTTATTACATTATCAACATATAAACTTGAGATCTTTATTTCCTCTGAATTTTATTTGGATTAAGATGGAACTGTGAGGACAGAGGTTTTCAATCCCTGCACGTGGAAAATAAAAGAAGACTCCAGAAAAGCAACAATTTCTGCTGTTTTTGGTTCTGGCAGTTGAGTCACTGAGTTCAGGCTTTATTTACTGTCATTAAACAGTACTTTTTCTATAACTTAAAAAAAAAAAAAAAATGTACAGTACATTTGGGGCCAGATTTATCGAACAGGGCAAATTAGTGTGAGAGCGCAATTCCAATAAAGAGCCAATGGAAGAGGAAAGTTCTGCGCATGATCTACTGATGGCATGCAAATTAAAGAACACAGACGCAGCTGGATCATTTCCATAATGACCAATGCAATCTACCAAGAGCATGTCACAAACCACGTCTGGTTTAAAACATGCTTTTTTTTGCTGCAAATACCAGTAAACTGACTAGCGCAAACCTAAAACACCTTGCATGATTCATTTAAATACTCTCCCCCCACAGAGTTTGGGTCTGAAAGGGAAACTATTACAAATGAATATGCAGAAAGGTCAGCCTCAAAAATAACTGTTCACACCTTTTCAGCGCTAATTTTTCACTGTGTCTCTTTAGTAAATCCTGACAGTGGCTTTTTTAACGCCAAAAGAGGGTTTGCGCTGGTGCAAGCTGTTAGTAAATCTGGCCCATAGTGTTGAGAATTTATTTGATGCTAGCATGAAAAACTTTGTCTTTCTCAAACATGAATATGTACAAGTGTGTGTATGTGTGTGTGCAGATGAGCCGAGCATGTGTTACTATTATGACGGCGACGGCGTCTGTGAAGACTTTGAGCGGGAGACAGGCGTGAAGGACTGTGGCCTGTACACGCCGAACGGTTTCCTGGACCAGTGGGCCACCACAGTGGAAGTGTCCCATGAAGAGAGGCTCTACTGCCCAGCTGACGTGGCAGCAGGATATCCCGCTATTACTAAGGTTTGTGTCCACCTATATTCCTTCTTAAGATGCATTCACACCGATAGCAATGGAGGTTGTTTGCTTATGGGTGTTTCAGCTTGGCTTTATAAGGAGGCCAATCACGTCAACTCACTGTCGTCAGTGCATTGCATCATTATGCATTTGTATTGCTCAACTTTGTCTTGCCAATGGTTGCTCAAACAAACAGTTCTTATTGACATTGACTGGTCACTTTTGTTGCTATAAACTGGGGTCAGCTTGAATTACTTTTAGACGCTTTGCATGTTCGTGGACCAGCCACAGTTTATTCACCGGCTATCTGATGATGTCGCACACAAACAAACTTTCTTATTTTCACAAGCTCTAATGTTATTGGCTGACTTGTCAAAACGTATGCTATTAGAGGTTTTAACCAGTCTAAAATCTTTGTTTGGAGGTTTTTGATGAGAAAGTCTTAGGTTAGGACTGTAACCCTTGTTCCCTGAGAAGGGAACTAGACGCTGCGTCGAAGACGACACTTCGGGGAATGCCTCCAGCGTGATAACGTCTGAAGCATGTGTGGAAATAGTCCAATCTCGACTGATGATGTCATGCGTAACAGTGTACACAGAAGCTGGCATGCAAAACTATTAGATCCGATAGGTTGAAGCAAGTCGTTCTCAGGCACTCAGGAGGTGTGGCAAAGGTATGCGGTTACAGTCGTAACTCAAGACATTCCCTTTTGAGGGAACTCGCGCTGTGTTGAAAAGGACACTTTGGGGAACAAAATACCCACTGCGCCACACTGACTAGTGCCTGTCCTGGTGTGAAGCTCAACTCTGGACGTGATGACTTGAGAACCCGGCGTGGAGGTCAGATCGCAGCTATAATATCTAATGAAGGTGTGTGGTGAGGCCCAGCCAGCTGCATTACAGACCTCTTGAAGGGAAACCCCCGATGGCACAGCTTTAGAGAATGCCACTCCTCTAGTCAAGTGGGCCTTTATCAGGAGAGGCGAAGGCAAAACTGCACGCCTCGTATGCTGAAGCGATGGCCTCCACAATCCATCTGCTAACCGTCTGCTTAGAGGCAGGAGGACCATTCTTAAGTGACCCAAAGCACACAAGTAGCTGGTCCGACTTCCTCCAACCCGAGGACCTACGTATGTAGGCCTCCAAGGCTCGGACAGGGCATAATAGATGTAGCCTTTTTTGATCAGCTGACACATATGGTGGTGGATGAAAGGCAGGATTACCGACCGTGCCACATTAGACGGCACTTTCGGCATGTAGCCCGGCCTAGGGTGGCCTTTACTCTCCCAGGAGCAAACTCGAGGCAAGAGGGAGCAACAGAAAGAGTCTGCAGGTCCCCACCTCTCTTAATGGACATAATGGCTAGCAGGAAGGCCACTTTAAGAGAGAGAAACTTCTCCAACACCTCGTCAGTAGGTTCAAAGGGATGTCCCTTTTAAGAACCACTGCCAAGTCCCAAACAAGAACCCTGGCTTGGATAACAGGCCTCATCCTCCGAGCATGTTGGTGTTTTGCTTTGCCTCTTGAAACCTCTCATTGACAGTATTTGCCATGTTACTGAAGAGGCCAGAAGAGGGTGAAAGCCCTGTCCTTCTCAGTGATGCCCAACACGTTCAGCCAAGTCTCTTTGTAGCCACTAATGCTGCCATGAAGCTGCCATCTCCTCAGTGGCTGGGAGAGACGATGCAGCTCGATGCAGTTCTTTAATGTCGTTGAGCCCGACCTTCCTGCTAAATCTTTTAATAGGTCGGCCTGGTATGCCTGCATAATGCCTGTCATATGCAGGCATGCACCAGCTTGACCCGCTGCCATATACAGTATGCCTTGCCCACAAGTGCAGATGTTGTGCGACAGGGTTTGGTGGGCAGCGCCAGAGTCTTAAGGGATGACACAGCATCAGGTGGGAAATATGATACAAAAGTCTCCTTAACCTGTGGCATCACCCCATAGCCATTCAAGCCTAGGATGGAGGAATAATGATGTACGGTTGGGCTTGATATTCTTGATGAGAACAACCTTTTCCTCGATCTCGACACCTCAGTGTGGAGATCAGGAAAGAAAGGCAGACCCCGACATGAAGGCTGTGACCAAGCCTGCTCATCAAGTTTACTTTTCTTTTGCTCTTCCTGCTTCTTTGATGGCCATTTGATATTTCATTTGGCCACTGCTCTGGTCACAACCTCCAGCAGCTCCTCAAAAGCAGTGGATTGAGGTGGTGAATGCTCAATCCCTCCTACCTCGATGTTTAGAACATCTAGATCCTCAGAACTAGATAAGGCTTCCGACACCTGAATGGGAACAATGGAGATGGTTGATGAGAGCTGACAAATGGTCAGAGCCGCCTTGAGCTCCTCAACAGCTCCATTTGCGTTCCATATGATTGTAAACACCACACTGCCTCAACAGACACAGGTCCAGAACCATGGGGAGCATGAGTCTGGCCTATCTCATCAAACAGGGCCAGACGGGAGCAGAGCGTTCTGAGCAGCAGCACCTCTCAACTCACACAAGCTGCAGCCTCGAGCACTGCCCGTGCATGCTCCGCTCCGAGGCACATAACACAGAGCGAGTGTGCGTCCCCGTCCGTGATGTATCTAGGACAAGGAGAAGCACACTGCTTATATTGCCTCTCACTCTGCATTGTTTATTTGAAATATATAGACATATGCTTTGCAGCTGGGACAGACAACACCAAATAAGACTGACAACCACACAGAACGATTGCTGATGAGCAGAAGCTAACGCTGTTGTGTGCCGACTCCCCTTTGTAGCCTCCATGTATGCGGTCACATGTGATGTCATGACTCAACACCAATCGAGACTAGTTTCACACGTGCTTCAGACGCCATCACGCTGGAGGCGTTCCACAAAGTGTCGTCTTCGACACAGCATGAATTTCCTCAAAAGGAAACAGACTTCATTCACCCCAGTGGAAAGCATGTTTATAATATGAAACATTTACTATTCTCTATTTAGTGCAGCATGTGACATTCAGTAAATGTCAACCAGTTAGAAACCTAGAAACTCCCTAGTAACAATTCAGAAGATGCAAGCAAATGCATAATAATGCCAGAAAATGCAGACACCCAAAAACCTAAAACACCATTCATATTTTCTTATATTCGAACATACATGAATGTATTAAATAGTTTATATCTAATTTGTCTAAAATGGTCTAGTTTTAAAACTATTTAAGACTTTTAACCCTGTAAAGCCTGCAATATGAATTAATATTCAGTGGAGAAGTTTATTTAACCTTTAAACAACATATTTTAAACGTGATCATCAGGCTTTTGAGGAGCCTTTATTTCTTCATCTCCCAAACATCATTGTATTGCGTTGCATTATATGTTTTGCCCTCCACAATAAAAACTAAACTGCATCATCATAAAACGAAGCATTTAAATATCATCTTACTGTTTAGTTTTTATTGTGGATGGCAAAACATATAATGCAATGCAATGATGACGGCTGAGAGATGAACAAATAAATGCTCCTTAAAAGCCTGATGCATCAAATTTGATACTCAACTCACATTAAACTCACATAAAAAATGTATGGATAGACAAGTAAACAATACTTGAAATATTACTAACAATATAAAAGTTATTCTTTACTTTATAAAAATCATTAAAGGTTTCACAGCAAAAAGGCACGTGAACCACGACCTAAAGAGTGATGTTTTTACAATCATTCTAAAAGGCCTATCAATCGGGTGACAAAAGAATTGTGAATTGTGTGTTATCTGTTTTTTGTTTGTTTTTTCCCCCAAAATTGGGCCTTTTGGAAATCTTGTAGACTTTTGCAAAATATGGTCCTTTTTATGGAAGAACTTTGGCTTGCAACAAATACTTGCCGTAGTTCCTTCCGTAAGACTGGAGATAAAATCTCCAGAGCGGAGTAGACCGTAAACATGTCTGCGAAGTTACACGCCGACCTCGGTGTCAAGCAGCCCTCGTGCACGATGTCCTGGCCTACTTCCTTCTAAGAACAGACAGTGTAAAGTATTTCTGAGGAATGGCTGTTTCCTAAAATGTCCAAGAAGCGAACATTTCCAAAAATATCAATATCTGAACATGTTTTCAGGGGTCGATCCACTTCATTCATACATGGCTCTAGCTTCATCTGGCTCTTAGAGTGCCATCTGCCGTCTGTAGAGCGGTCTGAAGTGGCCCTGCAGTAAACACAACCCAAGGCGCCTCTATCAGGGCTACTTAAAGAGCTCTTAAATGCTTTGAAATGCTTGTGTTGTTTTGTTTTCTTCGGCTGCTTGTTGTGTCCTCTCCTTCAGAAGGGTTTGGACATGTCCCGTACCTTCAAGGGCCCGTTCACCCCTGTAGGGACATGAGCGTAGCCGATAGGGATCAGCTGGGATGTTTTCAGAAGAGAAGATGAGCGCAGAAGGGGAGGATGGGGCTGTGCTGGAGCATCAGATGCCAGTGGGCCTAGAGCCACGGCTTCAAACTATTTGCCATGAAGAACAAACCAATCTTTAGGTCAAGAGAGCACATCTTCATTCGCATCTGAAAACTTACACACTGTAATGTCTCTGCTCACCACCTGACATTTTAAAGACCGTCTATGTATCTTATATCAGAAGAGAACACAATGTCTTTTCTTTATGTGTGGCCTGGAAGAGATTTCAGGTCATTTGCAGTAACACTAGCCCATTTTCATCCATTTGAACTCGAATTAACATTTAATACCAATTAATCAAAGAGATTCCAATGAATAGTCAGTCATCTCTCTTCTACAGTACATCACGAGTGCAGAGGAAGCATAAATTCATGTTTCAATTAAAGTAGTTATCTTGTTTCATGTTTCACAATGTTCATACCCATGGATTAACAATTAATCTTCGATATTGGAAAAAATGCTCTTAAATACTTTATTTCGGACAGTATTTCCTGAGTAGACTTTTTGGACAATGACTGTAATTACTCCAATAGGCACACTGTGCATTGTTGCAATTCAATATTTAAAAATTAAGAATATTAATAGACTTATATAGACACTATATACTGTATTTCTTTAATATACTGATTTTAGATGTGTCAAAACTAAAAGAAAAGCCAATTTTTAGACGTAACTCGATTTAAAAAAAAAAAAAATGAAAGTGAAAAAAATGCATTGTTGTAGTATCTTAGTATCTTCATTTAATGTTACTCTTTACAAGTTCAGATTTCTTAAAGCATGCATATTAATAGATTTTAATTCATTCATTTGATATAAACTTTTGATATAACATTTTTTTCATTTATTATTCATTTTGTTGGCATTATTCGTGCCTTTCTGAATAGGGTATTCAGCTTTGGGCACATCCCTATTTTGCATAATAGCATGCAATGTGTGTGCTACTTGCATTTTGTAAGAATAATGACTTAAACTACTATAATTTAACAAGTGTTTGCATTTGCTTTTATATAGAACATGGTCACAACAGTGCGTGCTTAAAAGCATAGGAAGAAAGTCTTCGGGTTGTTACACAGACCAGCTAATCGGGCGTCAGAATTACTGTTGAATTATTTAAATAATTACCTGCTCCTAATTTTACCTGTCTCCTGGGCAAACTGCTAGCGGGGTCATTTGAGGTACTTCTTACACCTGGCAAAGCACAAATGGGACTCCGCTGTAATAATGCTTGAACAGAACATCTTGTTCATGTAGTGGCACCATTGGGATTCTGCTTTTAGCTGACGCTGGACCAGAGGGAATTCACCAGTTAACTGTAAGTAAGCACATGTTAGCATAGTGAGGTCACATAATGCAACCAGCTGATCTGTAAGGCGCCCATGTTCCTCAGTGAGCGATGACGCAAACTGCATTGCCCTGGAGACGTATGACGGCATACAGGAGAGCATTGTGCTGCTGGAGTCTGCGTGTGAACAGACTCTACCGCAAAACGCTGGCAAGGTCTTACAAGGTGGGAGAGTCGGATGAGTTGCGCCCATTTCTTGTTGGGTCACTAATCGTCTTCAGCAATGCCGTCATCTCTGTGCAACCAGAAAAGAGGCCATTGATTCCTGTAGCTCAAGCAGTAGGGCATGGCGCTAATGCCAAGGTCATGGGTTCGATTCCCAGGGAATGCATGTAATGATAGAATTAAATGCGATGGATATAAAAGGGTCTGCCAGATGCATAAATGTAAATGTAAGGATTTGCCATACACTGCTTCAGTTATTCCAGATGGTAAAGACTGGACTTTAAAAGGCAACCTCCATTTGCACTGCTGGCTGTTAACATGTCAGGGTTTTTGGAAGCTTGTTGAACTAGGGCTGTTTATGTGATGTGGAGGTAACTCACAGACGGAGTGCTCTTGGGAAACCTTTGGCCAACCGCACATTTTCCTTGTATGCCCACAGAGGCAAGAGCCAACGCTTCAGGCCTGACACCCTAGATGAAGCCATAGCCGCCCGGTGCAGAGATCAGTACTGTCATCGTTCATCTGGGAGAACTTGATATGGCTGAGGTTGCACCTAGAGGTGGTCCCACGTTTCCCTTATTCTGTGAGCACATTTGTGGCAGATTTTTGAGCCTTTCTGCATGGCTACCAAAGGATGTTACCTCACATGGCGGATTTTGCGCAGGGTTCCCTCATGTTTGGGATCTGAACCTCACAAAGCTCTCTCGATGAATATCTTGCAGATGTTAGTTGGCTAGTTGGCAAAGCCTCATCATATTTGTCCCAATTTTTCTGGAAAAACAAGTTCAGGTTTATCCAATGTGGGCAGGGAAAATAAACAAGCAAATATGCAAATAGATTCCAAATAAGAAACGCTCGTTTCCCTTAAAATGGTTTGTGTATGCAGAGGAAAATCCTTTAGCAATAGTAGAGTTGAAAGTCTTTAAGCTTGGAAAACAAAGACGAAATGCCTCTAAATGTTCACAGTGACACAAGAAGCCAAAATGTGCTTAATAGTTAGCATGAACACTCTTCATGGACATCACTTTGCAGCCAAAATGCTTCTCATTTGAGAGATCTTGCAAAAGAAATGATTTTTCCCTTAAAAAATGCATTTTTGCTCAAAGACAAAATGACACTTAATACTTAAAACAACAGTTTCTGGTTCATTTAAGCCACACTGTTAAAGGGGGAATTCACTCCTGGCAAGATGGGCTTTAATAAAACTTGGCTGTCTAAGCAGTAGAAATAGAGAAAAAGGGCTGTGTTGTTAATTTTTGCCAAAAACTTTAACACCCATACTGCACTTTTGATTCTGGTACTGGCTCTTTGTCAATCTGACTGTCCTTTGGCAGGAATACAAAAAATGCGGAAGTTCGAGCTGTAGTTTTAACAAAAGCCCCAGAGTTGTCAATAATGGGGATATCTGAGTGCAGGTAACACAGAAAAAGAGTGCACAAACTTAATTTACACTACATACAGTTGCAAATCTGCAAACTATAGGGCTTTAGGCAAGTTATCTAGGGGCTGATTTGTTGCCAGGCCGCACGGAGCTGACTGTGTTTTTGTTGCATCGAGAAGCATGGGTTCCTCTGAGAATCCCGAGGTTTGCGGTGACTGAGTGCTTTGTTTTACCTCTGCAGAGGACACCTGTTGCATATCCACATCTAAGGATTGTTGAAAACATGCTGCTCTTCGGTGTGGCAAACATGGACACACCAGTGAACTTTGGCAGGCCTGAATCATTGGATTAGTTCATGTTCGTTGATCTTTTTTTTTTTTTTTTTTAATGAAGAAGAGAAATACATGTTTGTCTTGCTGTCCATGATAGAGGGTTCAAGCTTGAGACTCCACCTGAACCCGGTTTACCCCCTAGGACTCTTTTGATTGGTTTTTGTGGTTAAGAAAAGGTGACGCTGGAGTGGTGGAAGGAGGACAGAAGCAGTGGCTTGTTCAGGCTGCATAAACATGTTCCTCCCAAACTTTTGTTAGGAATCCATATGAAGCCTTTTAGCATACACTGGAACCTGACAGTGAAGCCTTAACTGAACTGAGCAAGAAGAGTTTTGCCCGTGCGGTCAGAGGAGGCAGGAGGCCTCCCCCTGTGGCTCCCAATGATTCCTCTCCATTTCCCTTTTATCTTAAGTGGTGATTTACAAACAAAATCTTGGGGTTTGGTTGTGGGATCTGTGTACATGTGTCTGTAGCAAGGTGGTGGTAGGGGCTCCAGAATTACACAGCTGGTACACATTAGCACTTGGACACAATTGTCAAACCATCCCAAGCTTACTTTGTTTTCAGGAGTGAACGCTTGAGGTTGTTTGCTTATAATTAACTTCACATCGAAACATCCAGTTGCTGGGTCGACCCTGGAGCTGGGTTGTAAGTGCAGTATTTCTGCACGTCGCCTGCTCTGTTTAACACAGTGTGGGACGCGGTGGTAAAAACAGCCGCAATTACATCACAGCGCAACTTTCTGCACTCGAGACTGCCCTGGCAAACCGTACCGAGTTCAGCTTTGCAGCTGTCAGTGATCCACCTTACTGACGAGACCAGCCTCGCTGCACAAGATCTCAGTCGAGTTTTTTCAGATCGCTTTTCTCCAACCGGCTCCGAGCACCGAGTGTTGATTTTTCCAGCTTCTTTTATAATTTACAGCCTGTCCTCACATTCCAGTAACCTGTGGTTTGAGTCAATAAGTTGTAGATCATTTGTTTTATTGGTTTATTTAGCCCCTCATGCTGGGCTATTGGTGGGTCTTTCCTGGCGGTGGAGTTGTGGTTTTACAGTGATGTCACAGGCCTGCTATGCATCCGCAGGGAGACTTCCACCACCCACTGATAGGTAGCTGTTCCTCAGATGACCTCATCAAATCAATGCATGCAATAAATACACATGGATGAGCCCCGAAGCCAGGGTAAAGGTACGGTTTTGTACCTTCCCTTGTGGGAAAAACAAGTACACTTCAGCATAATTAAAAAAAAAAAAAAAGAGTACTCATTATGGAAACTAATATGAACGCCACCTCAGTCAAAAATGAGATGATGTGATATTGAGTGAATGCTCTCCGCACATGGTATACGTTCATCAAATACTTTCGCTTCAAATCCCAGCGTCATCCCATTCAGAAATACCGGTTCGTTGGCAGAAACTGCTAAATGCAACTTCCCTTTGTCAGAAAAAAATCCACAGAAGAACCAATCGGAAGACACAAATCGAATCAAATTATTTCAAGTTGAATGACGGTGTGCGTATGAGCCACCTTTCAATTGCAGAGCTGCAAGTTTTTTATCATTTTTTGTCTATTTGTCCATTGCCTACCCTACCTTTAAATGCCCGAAAACAATTTCAAGAGTAGTAAGTAAACACAACAGTGTTCCTTTTGCTGCTGTAAAAGTGACAGAAAGAGATGTTTTATTATGTCTTGTTGCCCAAAGAGGTGCAGAAAAAGACAAATTTGTTAAATACCAATTAATTGACTTTCGAAGTGACATTTTTGAAAATAAGGCATTATAATAACCTTTTCATTTGGGTAGGTTTAGGAAAGGGCCAACAGTGTAATTATTGATGTAATTATAGAAATTAATTACAGATATACAGTATTTTATTACGGAAGCCCTGAAACACATGGTGAAAAAAAAAAAAAAAACTTGGTGGGGAGAAAAAAACCCTAAAAACTTACTTCATTATTTCGACATATTAAGTCATTATTTCAAGATATTAAGTCGTTATTTCGACATAATATCTCGTTATTTCAAGATATTAAATTATTTCAACAAAGTCATAATTTCGACATATCTCGTTATTTCAAGATATTAAGTCATTATTTCAACATCTCATTATTTCAAGATATTAAGTTATTTCAACAGTCATTATTTCGACATAATATCTCGTTATTTCAAGCTATTAAGTCATTTCAACATAAGTCATTACGACATATCTCGTTATTTCAAGATAAGTTGTTATTTCAACATAAGTCGTTATTACAACATATCTCATTATTTCAAGAAATTAAGTCATTATTTCAACAAAAGTCGAAGTAATTATGTTGAAATAACGACTTAATATCTTGAAATAACGAGATATTATGTTGTAATAACGACTTATGTTGAAATAACGACTTAATATCTTGAAATAACGACTTAATATCTTGAAATAACAACTTAATATGTCGAAATAACGAGGTTTTTTCTCCCCACCAAGTTTTTTTTTTTTTTTTTGCCATGCCTTTCAGGGCTTCCGTAATTTTATACAGGTATCAGTATAAGCACAATGTAAAAATATGTATCTGCACAATAACTGCATTATATAAAATTATTAGTTCAAATGTTAGTACATAGTTACAGACGCTTAATATAAAATGAGTCCTTACATTCTTTAAAATTTAGCTTTTTAAAATATACTACTTCAGTTTCGAAGTACTCTGAATGTGCACATTCAATACAGTTAAGCACACATCACAAAGGCTTTCTCTCCATTACATTAGCGTATGATGTTTATAGTTTTTTTGCTTTGCACAAACATGAAAAAGTGCATTCCTTGCATTCAGGGGAAAAAAGTGCCACCTGCGGTTACAGCGCTTGGAAATGCAATATAGCTTTATTCCTTGAGGGTCCAGATCATACATGACACATCAACAGATCTCTTGGTCAGATGATTCATTATTTTTCCGTGCAGTTTCCATAGCGTCTCCAATTACATGTATCATATTTCATATGGTCAGGAGATTGGGCGAAACATGGTGTCCTTGTCTAATGTCATGATGTGTACAGCTCTTTTTTTTTCAGCAAGGTTCGATAAAATCACTTTCACAGTATTCTCAACAGATCAGTTCAGGGTAGACACTGTTTCCAGAGCTGTCCACCTACAGCCAACAAAACAACACTGATACCAACCATAATCTTCTTCCTTACCAGTCAATTTGTCAAGATGTGTTTATGACCGTTAAATTAATTTGGTCTTTGGCCCTGCATATTTACAGAGGAACAAACAGAAAAAGGCATAAAAAAAGACTTAGAGATCTGCAGTGATAACAGTCATCCTGTATTTTAGGTTGTTAAATTTCAGGCTGTTTTTCTTAGCTGGGAGACAAGCTACTGTAAAACCAGCAAACTAAAATTTTTTTTTTTCTTCCCCCAATTAATTAATTATTTACTTTTTTTTTTCAAAAGTGTAACATTACCAACATATGGAAGCTTGTTTCCGCCATGAAATAATAATAATAAAAAAGGTAATTGAGAATTTATCTCACAATTCTGACTTTTTTTGTGAGGTATAAAATAAGAATTGTGTGATATAAAGTCAGAATTGCAGGATAAAGTCAGAATACAAGCTACAAAGTCAGAATTGTGAGATAAAAAGTCAGAATTGTGAGATAAAAAGTCAGAATTGTGAGATAAAAAGTCAGAATTGTGAGATATAAAGTCAGAATCGCAAGATAAAAAGTCAGAATTGCGAGATATAAAGTAAAAATTGCAATTTTAAGTCAGAATTGTGAGTTATAAAGTCAGAATTGTGAGTTATAAAGTCAGAATTGCAAGATATAAAGTCAGAATTGTGAGATAAAAAGTCAGAATTGTGAGATATAAAGTCAGAATCGCAAGATAAAAAGTCAGAATTGCGAGATATAAAGTAAAAATTGCAATTTTAAGTCAGAATTGTGAGTTATAAAGTCAGAATTGCAAGATAAAAAGTCAGAATTGCAAGATATAAAGTCAGAATTGTGAGATATAAAGTCAGAATTGTGAGATATAAAGTCAGAATTGTGAGATATAAAGTCAGAATTGTGAGATATAAAGTCAGAATTGTGAGTTATAAAGTCAGAATTGTGAGTTATAAAGTCAGAATTGCAAGATATAAAGTCAGAATTGCAAGATAAAAAGTCAGAATTGCAAGATATAAAGTCAGAATTGCGAGATATAAAGTCAGAATTGTGAGATATAAAGTCAGAATTGTGAGATATAAAGTCAGAATTGTGAGATATAAAGTCAGAATTGTGAGATATAAAGTCAGAATTGCAAGATATAAAGTCAGAATTGTGAGATATAAAGTCAGAATTGTGAGTTATAAAGTCAGAATTGCAAGATATAAAGTCAGAATTGCGAGATAAAAAGTCAGAATTGCGAGATATAAAGTCAGAATTGTGAGATATAAAGTCAGAATTGTGAGATATAAAGTCAGAATTGTGAGATATAAAGTCAGAATTGTGAGTTATAAAGTCAGAATTGTGAGTTATAAAGTCAGAATTGCAAGATATAAAGTCAGAATTGCAAGATAAAAAGTCAGAATTGCGAGATATAAAGTCAGAATTGAGATATAAAGTAAAAATTGCAATTTTAAAGTCAGAATTGAGTTATAAAGTCAGAATTGTGAGATATAAAGTCAGAATTGCGATATAAAGTCAGAATTGTGAGATATAAAGTCAGAATTGAGTTATAAAGTCAGAATTGCGAGATATAAAGTCAGAATTGTGAGTTATAAAGTCAGAATTGTGAGTTATAAAGTCAGAATTGCAAGATATAAAGTCAAAATTGCAAGATAAAAAGTCAGAATTGCGAGATATAAAGTCAGAATTGAGATATAAAGTAAAAATTGCAATTTTAAAGTCAGAATTGAGTTATAAAGTCAGAATTGTGAGATATAAAGTCAGAATTGCGATATAAAGTCAGAATTGTGAGATATAAAGTCAGAATTGAGTTATAAAGTCAGAATTGTGAGATATAAAGTCAGAATTGAGTTATAAAGTCAGAATTGTGAGATATAAAGTCAGAATTGAGTTATAAAGTCAGAATTGTGAGATATAAAGTCAGAATTGAGTTATAAAGTCAGAATTGAGTTATAAAGTCAGAATTGTGAGATATAAAGTCAGAATTGAGTTATAAAGTCAGAATTGTGAGATATAAAGTCAGAATTGAGTTATAAAGTCAGAATTGTGAGATATAAAGTCAGAATTGAGATATAAAGTCAGAATTGAGATATAAAGTCAGAATTGTGAGATATAAAGCCAGAATTTCGTTTTTTAAAGTCAGAATTGCGAGATAAAGTCAGAATTGCGAGATAAAGTCAGAATTGTGAGTTATAAAGTCGGAATTGCGAGATATAAAGTCAGAATTGCTATTTTTAAAGTCAGAATTGCAAGATAAAGTCAGAATTGTGAGTTATGAAGTCAGAATTGCGAGATATAAAGTCAGAATTGCTATTTTTAAAGTCAGAATTGCGTGATATAAAGTCAGAAATGTAAGATAAAGTCAGAATTGTGATTTTTAAAGTCAGAATTGCAAGATAAAGTCAGAATTGTGAGTTATAAAGTCAGAATTGCGAGATATAAAGCCCGAATTGCAATTTTTAAAGTCAGAATTGCGCGATATAAAGTCATAATTGCAAGATAAAAAGTCAGAATTGTGATTGCAAGAAAAAAACAATTAATTTTTTTTTACTTAGTGGTGGAAACAAGCTTCCATACCAACATGTATAAAACTACAAGAGCAGAGTTTGTCAAGACAAAGCCATCTTTGTGTCAAGGTCATGTTTAGTTCGGTCTTGTTTTGTTTTCATTGTCTCTGTTTTCTAGTCATTCATTAGCTGTCATGGTTTCTCATTCGTCTTCACCTGTTTCCTGTTTCTGTTGATTGCCTTTCTCATGCATTTAAGCCTTCTGTCTTCCTCGGTTCAGGGTCTTGTGTTGAAGTTACGCTCCAGTGTGTATTGCTGTATTGATCCTGGTGTTTATTAAAAATTATTTCGTCGTCTTTCTGCATCACACATCTTTTGTTTGGATTATTGCTACAACTAAAACTAAAAAACTTTGAACTTTAATAGTTTGATGCCATTTCCTGTTTTTATGTTGCCTGTCCCCAGACATGCCAGTCCAAGGTGTTTGACCTCTCTGATGGAGTGTCTCAGTATGCCTGGTTTCCATGTCGAGAGGCTCAGGGTGTTTCCTGGTATCCCCAGTACTGGTTGAAGGTGAGATTATTTTTTAATCATTATCACTTTATTTGACATGAGATTTCAAATGATAATATGCTTCAAGTCAAAGTACAGTAGTTGACACATTTCAGAGTGTTTGCTGCTGTTGTATAAAGGCTTAATGATTGCTTTAAGGCAAGACACCACCGGTGAATATGGTATTTTTTTAAGTTATTACTATACTTCCCCAGTTAATTATTCACAATACATTAAAACAGACACTGTTTTTCTGTCTGTTAAACCCATGTCTCAACTGATATGCAGCTAGTGACACTTACTACAGTGTAGAAAAAGACTTCTGCATGAATGTAAACCAGATCTTGTCTCCGGCAGGCATATTTCTCACATCCTATGGTTGCTGCGGCTGTTATCATCCATTTAGCCGCAGATGGAACGAGCTACATCGATCAAGCCCAGTGCAACATTACAGTCCAACTGATCGACACCAAAGAGGGCATCCACAGCTTAGGTGAGAGCTGCCGAGTCTAACTATATGACTTAGAATCTAATATTGACAATTGCCTAAATGCCGGTCACTGTCACATGTGTCTATTCCTTCCCCTGACATGTTCAGGTGACTGGCGTTTGAGCTGCCGCACCAATCCTCTGGTCATCCCAGTGAGTCATGACTTGAGCATGGCCTTCTACCACACCAAAGCCATTCTCCTCATGTTCCGCTCCGATCTCGTGGCCATCTCCGGTGTCGGCCTGCGCTCTTTCCAGTTCTTTGACCCAATCACCATCAGCGGCTGTCAGAGCAATGAAATATACAACCCCATGGGCCAGAGGTGAGCAATCAGGCCTGGAGTCGAACGACTGCTTTCATAAACCTCTCACATTCTTAGAAGAAAAGGTTCTATATAGAACCTTAAAGGATTCTGTCAGGTGCTGCATATATAGAACCTTTAGGGGTTCCCAACATGGGATCATTAATGGATGGATGGATGGATGGATTGATGCATGGATGGATGGATGGATGGATGGTAGATGGATAGATACATTGATGGATGGATGGATGGATGGATGGTAGATGGATGGATGGTAGATGGATAGATACATTGATGGATGGATGGATGGATGGATGGATGGATGGATGGATGGGTGGGTGG